>NC_092582.1:6530000-6830000 GCF_037975245.1 Apostichopus japonicus
GTCATTGATAACACCCGTGTAAGTAGCCCTCACATTTATGTTCATTTCGCTCTTTTCTGGGATGTTAACGTCACTCAAAAAACAATTAGAGTCTTCCTCATCATTCACAGTTTGTTCGCTAGTATTCCAATCATTGACATTGCTCAATTCAGTGCAGATATTCAAAGATCCTCCATTACAAGTGATTTGCATGACACCACCGACATTGATACTCATATCCAGGTATAACACCCTTATTTCTATAGATAAAGCCTCCACCCAGTTAAGAAACGAAAGCGAGTTACACACGCGATAGTATTCCTTGGCGTAATAGCGAGATAATGGATACTCGCTCTCTCTGTCTTTGCGAGCCTTTGCAAGGTTCCTTCCAAATATCTCTAATAATACAATGCATGCAAAGAGCTTACCCTTCGCTACATCTGGGAGAAATCATGGAGTATTGTTTGAGCCCACCCTTTCTATGGAACAATTTGTCAACTCTACACATGTAAAACTGCTCATTGTCACTTACGTAACATTTGGAATGATACGTCCCGCTTTAAGTAAACAGTCTGCTGAACAGCTGGTTCATTCTTTCGTTTCATACAAGTAATCTTGACTATCGGAACTCGTGTTTCTAATGTGGATTTAACCTCATACTCTATTAATGAAGCAATACCGCATTCATAATTCTTCTGCCAGATTAATTACTAGACGGTCTAAACATTAAAGTATTATCCCCATACTTCTAATAGCTTCACTGGCTGTCTGTGGAGCTGAGCGTTATCTTTAGATTACTTCTCAACATTTTTTTTGCACCCTTACTACTTTTAACCCTCCTTCTTATTTCTGTCAACTTCTGCATCCCTTCAACTTTCCAACGCATAGATGAAGAAACAGGGAGAGGAGGAAGGACCGCCCCACATTTGATAGGGGTAGGGAAACAGTGTTCTTGTCCCCACATTTATTAAACTAGGGCTGTACTCCACGGTGTTTCTGGTTCATTTATCTGGATCCTATCAATGAACAGAAAGAATGCCAGGGCAATCATTTTGTCACTTATTCCTTTCAGGTAACATGAAACATTTAACTTGGAGGCTTCAATGATCCAAATTATTGCCGGACATTGAGGTGTTTTTCTATAAGATAATTGTATCGCTTTTGGTGGCAGTAAATCTCTTTGATTGAGAATGAGCGACTATTATTTGACTTTCAAGCATATTCGGGAAGAAATATTGATTCATTTGCACTATGGGGGGGGGGGGGGGGGTGAGGGGGATTGACTGAAATGTGGAAACTGTTAATTCTAAACATCGATTCTGAGGGGAAGGAGTCTGGTTGGTCATGGCTCAGTCCTTACAGAAGATAATGGGCCGGGGTCTAAAAGCTTGTAGAAAACAATTTCATTTTCCAAATTTTCACTACTTTAATAAGATCTTTGTTATTATATATAGAGTTAAATGGCCTGATGATGTCATCTCAGCAGGATCTTCTTCAGAAGCTACCAGTTTGCCTCTGAAAAAGAACCTGCTAGGATCGTAATTTCCTTCCCTCTAACGTTATATATCTTACCTACACAGGCGTGCATTTTGCAGTAGATTAGCTGTTTGTTAATGGTCATGTGTCTCTTAGATCTTTGTTAATATTTACCAAACATCAAAAAAATCTGAGGTTGGAGTGTTTCCACTTTAATTCTCTTTCAGATGGTGAACATAATGTTATTATCAATCTCAGAAGAAAAAGTAAATTTGAAATAAAAGGGATTAAATTTAAGTAAACTTAAAATCTTAATACAATATTAAAGGTACCCTCAAAGAATAAAACAATAGTGAAGAACTAATTATATTTATTTTGTAAGAAATTCTCATATTATCCAAAGGTACTATACAGAAATAAAAACAACTTTAATATCTATTAAGAGCAAAAACTAAAATCATGATTAAATATTTTTTTTAACTTCATATAATTGAAAATGTTAGAATGTGAAAATGTTGTGCACCCACAACCAAACTGTCAATGTAAAGCACTTTTTGGTACTAAAACTTATTGAATTCCTTTGAAACTGTGTCGATCTTTCAGAAAGCTTTCAAAGTAAAATTGCCACATTACCATAAATACAGACACCTTTTCCTCATCAGACTGCACTTTTGGTCTTAAAACTGGCTTTTGTAAGTAAAAATTGTCTTGATTTAAAATATCATACCAATGTTGCAATTCACTTCAATTACATCTTAAATTACATTTTGTTACAATAAAGTATCCTTATTTAAATATCCAAATAGATCAAATCGCAGAAGTTCTCACTTCTGATAACAGATACTGGTGGTCTTTCTGTATTTACACATTGTCACTCTACAGTCAAGAAGCTCTACACAAAGTAACCATTCAACTAAGTCCTGCCTAATAATTAATAAATAACAGCACTTTTTCAGACATGTCACTACAGTTAGAGCTTGAAAAGCCAAACAACTTGATCAGCTCTCAACCCCCGTCCCCTTACATTGAGTCTGTATTCCATTTGAACATGCAGCTGTTAAGTTAAGTAAGCAATCATTATTCCCTACCAAAGGGCATAGATATTTGACATAATCTTGTTCAAAGGTCGAAGTGCGACCTAGACCCAGATGATCTTTGTCAAAGGTTGAGGTGAGAACTACACCCAGGAGTCAGGACTGCTTCAATGTGATCAATGTATGCACAGGTCTTGATTAAGAATAATAAGTAGTAGCACTATCAAACAAAAATCTGTCCAAAAGACGGTTCTTTTATAAATCTGTTTTGTATGCAGTGGTTATCTCGTAGCTATCACTAACACTCGTACAATGCAAGATGCAAAAGTAATTTAAAACTTCAATCCAAACCACTCTTCATCAACAGTAGCTTGTTAGATTTCAGATAATTCTCACTGTGATTCTGACTTTCACACCCATGGAATACTAATAAATGACAAAAATTAATGATTGATGTAGCAATGTCTGAAATATTTGATAAATTTCATGGAAAAGTAAACCATTTGCATTATTTTACGAATTTTTGGCATGAAGTATTGTAAGTAGAGAAAAACATTACCATTCTGAAAAAAAGCAATAATACAATTTTTTTTTTCAAAGCTGCATAGCAAGTTTGCCATTGAATTTGCATGGCATTATGCTAAGTTAAACCAGATAAACAATGCTTTGATATTATTAATTATATACACATTGATGATTCATGATACTAATTATTCATGACATTCAGGCTGGTATAAACATTTAAATTCAAACTACAGATATTCAATGAGCATCTCCAGCAGAATCCAATGCAAGCTAAGGTTATTACTGAGAATCTCCTGCAGTAATAAATCAAATCCAGTGTCCTCACTTAGCATCTCCAGCGGTAAACAATTCAAAACTCTCTGCTCATTGAGCACCTCCTGCCCAAGCCAAGTCAAACTTGTGTCCTTGCTGAGCATCCTCTGCAGTAGGCAATAAAGCTTGTGTCTTCACTGATCCGATGCTATAAGCAATTCTGTGATGCATGTGGTGAAGGGCAGTAACCAAGAACATGTGTGTCCTCACTGAGCATCTCCTGCAATATTCAATGCAAACCCATCTCCTCACTGAGCATCTCCTGCAATATTCAATGCAAACCCATCTCCTCACTGAGCATCTCCTGCAGTATTCAATGTAATCTCATCTCCTCACTGAGCATCTCCTGCAGTATTCAATGCAAACCCATCTCCTCATTGAGCATCTCCTGCAGTATTCAATGCAATCTCATCTCCTCACTGAGCATCTCCTGCAGTATTCAATGCAAACCCATCTCCTCATTGAGCATCTCCTGCAGTATTCAATGCAATCTCATCTCTCACTGAGCATCTCCAGCAGTATTCAATGCAAACCCATCTCCTCACTAAGCATCTCCTGCAGTATTCAATGTAAACCCATCTCCTCACTGAGCATCTCCTGCAGTATTCAATGCAAACCCATCTCCTCACTGAGCATCTCCTGCAGTATTCAATGCAAACCCATCTCCTCACTGAGCATCTCCAGCAGTGACTAATTCAAACCATTGCCTTAGTGCATCACTAAGAGTTGCTGGCAGAGAATTAACGTCCCTCAGGAGGATGTAGAATGGGAATGGGAAGTGTTCCATGTAGGAGTGAATCTCTGGTAGGCCGTCTTCCTTGAAGAGTGGAACCTTGATGTCCAGAATCGAATCCTATGATACGAAATAAGAAAACATCTTATGTCATTTTAGCGCAGGTCAGAATTGGCTGGAACAAGAAAGAATGTAAGGATTCAGAAAAGATGCAAAAAAGCTTTACTTTCCTGGCCTAGACACAATCTAAATATTAACCAACCATACACTGTCATAATTGTTCAGTGCAGACTTTGTGGTACACATTTTGTGCTGACATTAACCAACTTTCGACCAAAATATAAGCATTTCCTTAAACTGTGCTCACCATAATGAAGTTATTAATATCAAGAATGTTGTCTTCAAAAGAATATTTCCATCAGAACTACATTAAAACTCCATTTGCATAATCACTTCAATGCCTACTTTCAAAACTAACTAAGGAATGTGTCTAAACCAAGAAGAGACAAATTCTAATAAGGAGTCAAGAAAGTTCAACTCCATTCCAACAGAAGTATTTTTGGGTTTCCATGCTCTTGCTCTTGCAGGGTGGGAGGGGGGGGGAGGAATACATTTTTTGTGGGGGGGGGGAGGAGGACACATTTCTAGTGGTAGGATGGAAGAGGTCAGGGATGTGTTTTTATCCTACCTTATTCTCAGGATTATCCAACACCAGAAAGACGAGGAATATGTTGGCATCTCTAGCTGCCCTGACAGCGCTCTTGACTCTCTCGATCCCCTCCAGGAAGAGACCACGCCCGTCAGACATCACTAGAACCAACTGCGAGATGGGTACATTACTCCCTGCACCCGGTGCTTGATGAGCTTTAGCTTCCGTCATCAGCGTTGTCACATATTTCAAAAGCTGTGCAAGAAAAAGATGAAACAGAAAAGTGAGGTAAGACAGAAAACCTTGTCAACTCCATTGACATTTTCTATTTATTCTACAGAACTTTTTGTTCAAAACACTATCTATTTTGTCGGTAATGAAACCTCAATGTAACCTGCACAATTGATGAATGTTCACCAGCCCCCACCCCCTCTTCCTACACCCCCTCCCCCCTTGCTAAAACAATTTTGGAGCTAACAATTTTATTCTTTTTAGTTCTTTTTGTCTGTTCTTTCCTTATTAAATGCAACACATTTGAGAGAAAACTAATTATGGTCAGTAATTTCCAATATTTTTACCTCATTTTACCTCAAAATTTGACTGCGATTTATTTAGCATAGAGGGACCCATTGTTTTGTCACCCAAGGATTGTTATTCCCCTTAGACAAAATTTGCAGCCCTACAGTTTGAGTGGATAAAGCCTGACATCTGGGAGACATGTGGGTTTGATCCCTGGGCGGCTACTGTATTAAGTAGCTTTTCTATCCAGGAGTAAGGTATCATTTTCCCATTTGTAATGTCTTCAAGAAATATTCCAAAATGAACTTAAACTGTAAATTGGATTGCAATCCGATGTGAAGGATAAGTTTCATTCTTCTTCTCTCACTAATATAAAACTAACTATATAAGATAACTGCCTTCCCTGATGATGTCGTTACTTAGAATTGAACCTTACCTGCGCTATTTTTGTCTTCTTCTGCGAAAAGGTGAAATCTTGGAGTATTTTAGATCCAGACTGGTCTGAGAACTGTTCATGGAATGGATGAAGGAGTTGAACAGATTCTCCAAAGCTGGAAAGAAAGGAGAAAAAGATAAGAATCAATCAAAGTTTTCATTTAAAAATCCTAACCCTAACCTTAAGAGAGGAGTGTAGAGAAGGAAGAGCTTGGAAATTTAGTGACAAGAGGTCATTACTAGTTAACAAAGCTGGAGAAAACCAGTGGTCAGAGCAGTTAAAGAAACTGTTAACTGTAGAGGTGTTTATATGAGTGCTATTACTTTCTGGTCACATGAAACTGCTATTCTGAAATGTTCACTTCACAGTAAGGCTCTCCTATGACAACATATACACGTAGCGAAGGGGTTTTTGTTGGGGGGTGTGGAGAATTTGATTTGCCGACGGATCTGGAAGTGGTGACTGAAATGGGGGAGGGGTCTAAGGGGAGGGGGTGTCCCCCTCCCCTTTGGAAAATTTTTAGTTTTGAAACGTCCTCAGATGCAATCTGGTGCATATTTTAAGTCAAATTTGATTTGCCGACCGACCTGGAAGTGGTGACTGAAATAGGGGAGGGGTCTAAGGGGAGGGGGTGTCCCCCTCCCCTTTGGAAATTTTTTAGTTTTGAAACGTCCTTAGATGCAATCTGGTGTATATTTTAAGTCAAATTTGATTTGCCGACGGATCTGGAAGTGGTGACTGATATGGGGGAGGGGTCTTTGGAAAATTTTTAGTTTTGAAACGTCCTCAGATGCAATCTGGTGCATATTTTAAGTCAAATTTGATTTGCCGACGGATCTGGAAGTGGTGACTGAAATAGGGGAGGGGTCTAAGGGGAGGGGGTGTCCCCCTCCCCTTTGGAAATTTTTTAGTTTTGAAACGTCCTTAGATGCAATCTGGTGCATATTTTAAGTCAAATTTGATTTGCCGACGGATCTGGAAGTGGTGACTGAAATGGGGGAGGGGTCTAAGGGGAGGGGGTGTCCCCCTCCCCTTTTGAAAATTTTTAGTTTTGAAACGTCCTTAGATGCAATCTGGTGCATATTTTAAGTCAAATTTGGCACGGCAGAAGCTCCCGTTCTCCCGTTCTCCTTTTCTCTATTCAGCTTTCCTTCTTTCTTCCCCTTCCGCTCTCTTCACCTTTTCTCCTTTTGCCGACAGACCCAAAATTTGCCGACAGCGACCAAATTATTGGGGGGGTGTGACACCCCCCCACACCCCCCCGCTCGCTACGCCCCTGCATATACATTTTGTTATGTTAATAAGACATGGCTTCTAAATGGACTTGTGAGTTTACTTACCTACAGACTGCTAATTGTCCAGCTTCCAGCCATGTTAAAGCATTGCTTACTAATGCCATGGATTCGAAAGCCATCTACAGAAATGAAGAGAAGGATAATTCCATCAGCAATAATTATTTTGGGTATTACTGGATGAAACAATGTGCAAAGAATGTGCATATATTTGAGAAACAATAAATGTGGTACACTAGCTTCATATAGTACATTTGGTCAAGCACCCAATGATCCACATATTTGTTTGCAAAAAGCCATAGGATAGGTTCTTTCTAGTGACGGCTATATGCGAAGGAGGTGCATCCTCTTGTTAATGGAAATGGACTTTCTATAGGATATACCTTTATATTTGTGCCTTACTGTGATAACAAGGTAGTACCTGATGCATTAAAGGTCAACGGACACCTAGTAAAAACATTGTCCTAATGAAGATAGCTGCAAATCCCATCAAAATCCATCCAATATTGACCATTTTACAAGTCTTCTCTTAATTCTAGTTTCACTTATGAATAAACATTAGCTTATTATGCACACTGATAATGTAACCGGAGTGACTGCCTAATTTTCTGTCACTTCTTTGTTTTTACAACCTTTGTTTCAATGACACCAAACACAGGTTTATGACATATGGCTATCCTATGGAAATATTACATTGTCCTCTTTGAAAAGAGGAACATCACATTATTCGTATGATATAAGTGGTTTATAATTAGGGGCTAACTAATTAAGGGCTAAAATAAAGAAATTTTGATGAGCGCAACACTCTACGCCATAGTTTGCAATTATTTGATAAGTTTCCCCAGATTTATCAAAACTTCATATAACTTGAAAACGACAAGAGCTTTCTAAAACTTTCAACAGATTTTGAATAAGAGTATCACATACAACAAATGTATTGCATATGGGGCAAATTGGCTAGGTGTCTGTAGACCTGGTTTTCAGGGGTGGAAAATTTGAACTTGATGCATATAATTTACAAGTTTACTCCATGTTGTCTGAGGAATAAAGGGCTAATCACTTCTACTGTTCGAAGGAAACTACCACATTCTGTCTATCAACTATTCATTTGCATATGTTTCATAGATACACATCAGCCAAGAGTTTTAAATCCTATTCAGCTTTTATATTGGTTATGCCTTTGTTGAACCCTAGCAGACAGGGCCTTGTTAAAGTTCTTACAAGTAATGGAGTCCTGGAGAAACCCTGACTTTTTGTTATCTTGATGCTATTAACTGCAAGTTGTGTATTTCTTTCTCAATATTCTCTCCAGAGAGTTTGTGTTCTTGTATTTTATATCTCCTCTGAAATTGCAAGGTTGTTCCTCTTGAATATGAATATGAAAATTGGAAACTTTGAATTCACCCGATGGTATTTTAATGATGAAACCATGATATTAATTATCCTACATGTGTCCATGGGAACAAGAATCAGATGTTGAGATTGACTCAAGGTACCAGTCGAATGAAGGTACCATTATGTCACCCTTGGCAACGGCTACTCACTTGTCTTGATCTATTGTCAGCCATACTGGATGAGTCATCGACTGCTAGTAAGATCTGGTACTCTCTCTTGCTGGGTTTGGTTCTTCTGAGCCAAATCTTGTCCTTTCTGAAACCACTTGCGATATATGGGATGACCTTTCGCATGTTGATACGCTTGCCGGTACGAAAGTCTCCCCTAAAATACAGATTAACATCATAGGGTGGATAGTTAACCACATTCAGACACGATGGAATCAAGCTATCATGACAGACTGTCTAATACAATAGTCTCTTATTACCACCCTTGCCATCCACTTACGGAAAGACTTGCAAAGTGATCACACAGTTGATTGCATTATTTATTAACCCAAAATATAAAAATTTTACACAGAAGGAACAATTTCTGCAGTGAAACTGTAATACTTCATATATATATACCACTTCATAATTTTGAAGAAAGCTTTCTTTTAGCATAACTCATTAATTTGACACCATGTCTTAAGTATTCTATTGCTAACCCATGGTAACCAATGGAGAACATCATGAAAGCTAAATATATAACAAACTAATTTCATATAAGCATCAACAAAACGATGATGAACCGACCACTCACAAACGATATTCTGTAATTCATTTTCTAGTTCCTAAACACAAACAAAGACATTTTCAAATACCTTACCAGCAAAAATGAACAGAAACATTTTATGATGTCAGTCATTTAAAAATGGTAAACTGACTGGGGACTTATGAAAGAAATTTAGTAAGAACAAAGAACTTTTGGCTAGAACAGATTGAACCAAGAAACTCTGGTCCTGAGGTCACTGGTTCAAATCCCTGTTCTAGCCAAGATTTTCTTGCTCTCTTCAAAGTCATGACAGTATCTGACCCCTGTGCTCCACCCCATGGTTCTCTGAAATCTTACCTAAGTTTTGATGCTTGAGTCGGTTCCAGGACTAGCCTCAGCTGCTCACAAAGTTCTCTAGCCAGACCAGAGGTCACAGCTTCACAGTCGTGCCACAACTGCTGTGTTTGCTGGTCCTAAGAAAGAAAAAACATTCCAAAATTAGGCCTCAAGACCACTGGGTGTACTACACTTATATTAATATACTGCAATGACAAACGTCTATGGTTTTTGTTAGTGTTTATCATAAAATTTGAAACTATAAACCATCCTAAAGTTTTATCATTTGTACCTTGACTTTGGTGCAGTTAGGAGTTTCAGCTATGGCTGGAATATTCTCTCTGAGGACGACTAGGTCCATCAAAGTACAAGAGCAACTACAAGAACCAACCTACTAAACAAGTATCAAACTTTTATGTTCAAGAGAGCACCAAGACAGAAGGAATAAACTAAAACATACTTAATAAAAACAACACTAGCCTTGACCACTGATGCATTATAGAAAACTCATCTAAGATATAGCCAGGGCACGGAAACCAACAAATCAATCAACTCTCAATTGCGTCCTCTTCCATCGAGACTAACGACGAGATGGCCTTTATACATCAATTGATCATCGAGAGTCCCTTTGTAAAGGAGTAAATACTGAACACAATCAGGTTAATAGTTGGTGAGTGATCTATGCTTTATATCTGACAAGAACAGATTTGGGCCGGTCCAAGTGCAGCCCCTACCTAAACCAGTCAGGGAGGTAGTTTGGATTTGGTCCGAGTGACTTGTGATACTCACTTGACCATAACATCGTCATGATCATATGATTGCAGTCTCGATGTAACAGGACTGGGGTTCAGAGTGGACCAACTTGTTTTGGTTTTGTGCCCTGGCTCTACCTTGGGTGAATGTACTTAAAAAGTATGATCTGTGCAATACAACCAGCTACTGTTGAACAATAGCAGTTAATTGAAAGCAACTAACACCAAACTGCATTGGTCAATTTGAGTTGACTGACACTGACTACCAAAATATTTGGCTTCCTGGAACACTACTTCTTCATATTAAATTGGAGGTACCTTTCTTTGAGCAACTATTCTCATTAGAAAAAGAGAAGGCAAGTTATAAAAAGTAAAATGATTATTTGTTCACCTCGTTTTTGGAGCCTTCGTGTAAAAGACTTAATTGTTTCTCTATCTCCTTTCTGACCTCTTCAACTTCCTCCAAGTTGCTCAGCACCATCTCGGGTATCGCAGCATTCTTCCTCTCAGAGAGGTTTGTATGTGCGGAGGAAGCAATTGCATCTGCTGTCTGACCAGATGGTGAGTCTGAAAACCAGAATTATAAAAACTGATAAAATCAAAGACTTTGGAGGAAGCATAATAACAGTGCTGTACAGTTACCCTGATTTCTAATCTGGATGCAACAACAGTAACACAACAACAGGGATGACATGATTAATTGTACCCTGGTCCACTTGTGGCCTTTATAAAGTCCTACGGCAGGAGTAAAATCATTAAGGAACAAACACTACCAATCAGAGCTTCCACTAAAGCCTGAGATTGGCTTGGCCAACACTATCAAATATAGGACATTAGTAAACTGGAATTTAATGCCACTCATTGCCAGAAAATAAAACTACAATGTCAAGTATTGTAATGTAGCAGATTTTGATAGATATGGTCTAATTAATGTCCCTGCAGTTACGGCCAACCAGGGTCTGGTTTAAGCAGTACAGATCACAAGTTAGGAACCCAGTTAATAGACTTATAGACTAGGTTTTGAAAAAAAAAAATGTTTTGTATGTGGCTAACAAATCCAGATAATTCTTGTAACCGTGGAGATATCTCTTTCACACACACTCACCATCATTATCTCCATCTTCATCATTGACATCTGGTGAGGGTTCCTCCCCATCTTCTTTCCTTCTCTCACCCGTCTCCAACTTCCCACTTGGGAAACTCTGGCCTTCAAGTTTCTTTTCTACCTCTTCCTGGGGAGGAAAGTAAATGGTACATGTTTGATAAACTTTACCTTATGTAATTAACACTAATCAAACGTGTAGATAACATAATACATGCTAATGTACTATCACTCTGATGCACAGTTATAGAATAAAATTATTTGTAGCAAATGAAGAATATGAATAACTAACAGGCTTCACAAGATGGCTTCACAGCCCAGGGCAAACATTCAATGGGGAGTGGGGGGGGGTGGAGTTTGCCCTGGGCTTCACAGCCGAGGGCAAGCATTCAATTGGGGGAGGGGAGAAAATGTAACAGACAACATGTCTGGGGCTAAAGTTTTACCTTACTGCTTTAGAATCTGCAGAAAAGGTTGAATTTAGTTTAAAAGGAAAATGCCAGAAACTTGGTGTAAATACTCGCCCTACTGGTGTATGTTATCACTCTTGTGTGTAACTGTATCGCCAATGACAACTCACTATCTCTGAAATAAGTCTACCTTGCTGGGTACAACATTAGTATAATATTGTTACTATATGGCTAATTGTATTACAACATCTCCATGGTTATACTCTACCCTGTCAGTTTAACACTATTAGCAAGGTTATCACTGATGTAGTTTCTGCTAAATATCAGCACAATATATGTAGAGCTTAACAAAAACCAGCCTGCTGGCTCATCTTATACTAAAAAGCACCTACAAGAAAAAAGAAAGGAAAATGGGAAAGCCTAGTAACAATGAACCTAACACTACCATACCTCCTCGATAGATTCCATCTCCTGCATTACAGGCATCTCCTCATTTTCTCCTTCACCAACAGCATCTTCCTCTTCCTCCTCATTTAAGGTCTCCTTGGTTACTCCTGCTTCCTGGGCCTGCTCCTCTGTTGCCGTGTCAACGGCCTGTACGTCATAGTGAGACTGAGAGTCCTTCAAGTGTTCGTACAAGTCGCTCTCTGTGTTCTCATTCTACAAAGAGGATATAATAAAACTGTAAACTTACAAACAGAAATTAATTCGTCCTATAAAATTCTTTCCTAATTCATTGATTTATAAAAAGATAGTAGTGCAAAGTTCAAAGTTGTGTCGAGGACTACAGCTTCAGTCCTTATCAGTGAGGATCAAGCCAGAACAGGTTAAAAAATATAGTAATGAAAAGTGATACTTGCGACAATTGCCATGACGACATAAACTGTCTCATAGCCTTGAATAACATTTGTCAATATTCTAGCATAATAGTAACAGGTTAAAGCATACACACCAAGACAGCATCTATTATTAAGTTTGAAGTAAACCAAATAAAGTTTTTACCTTCCCTGGTAAAGTTCTATTCCAGATTTAAACATCTTTGATCTTTATTATATGTTTTCAATGTCCTGCATTTTCAATTTATAGACATCAACAATGTATCACAGAATTCTACTTTTCACAGTACATAACACTATTCCATGAGATATGTCATCCATTAATAAAAATTTCTCTAGTTTATCATACATTATTGCATGGTGAATGATATACACTGGGAAATGATCAAAAATAGTTTCTCAAGTTTCCAGTATAAAATTTCAAATTACATTTATCAATTTCTGATACCTACAATCCATCATATACTCCCTACACTTTTATTTTACTATATTTTCAAGCTTCCAACAACTCTTTCTTTATTATCCTAGTCTAAAATTCTCTTTTTTCCATATCTCACATTTTCCTTATCTCTTGGTTGATCTCCTTCTTCATCTGCAGCATCTATGGTCTTCAGCCTCTTTGCTCCTCGTTCCTCTTGACCGAGGCTTCGGTCCGTGTCTGATTGTCCAGGTTTACGTTTGGCTGTGGACGGTTCCTTCTTTGTCTGAGTGGAGATGGCTGTCTTGGAGTTAACAGCGCCCTCGTGACCGCTGTCCTGTCGAGATTCAGACAGACCAGCTGCTGTCTCCTGCAAACAAAACCAAACAAAGAAATGATTTCAACGTTCTTATTATCTTGACTAGTTATGCAACAGTGCAGTAGTTTTAAGGAAAATTGGTTAAATTTTCAAAATGATTTTACAGAAAGCATTTTATTATATTAAGAATAGCTTCAAACTTTTTCTTAAAGTTTTGATATTATTGTGTGTGTTTAGTTTTAAGTGGCAATTTACCAAGTCATACTTTTTGTACAATTTACCGAGTCAAGCAATTTACCAAGTCCTATGTAAGCTTTGTTTTTAGTATAAACATCCTTAAATTAAGGAGACCACAACCAGCCAAGCAGCCATTTGGTGGTGACTCCAAATCCTCAGAGTAATTGCAAGACTGTCACTATATGAATGCAATTAAAACGGTGGAAACTGCAATAAAGGAATAGTCTACATTCATACCTATAGGTATAGGTTTTTAGGAGTGTACATCTCTCACACAAAGAGAAACACAATCAGCCAAGATGTCATTTGCTGGCAAAGCCAAATCCTCACATTACTAACAAGAATATCAGTAAAGCTGTGACAAGTGCAAGAGGAGAAGGATCTGCATTCATATCTATAGGTTAGTTCATTCATACCTATAGGTAAGGTTCTTAGAGAGTAGATACATCCCTCAAACAAGGAGTACACAACCAGCCAAGATGTCATTTGGTGGCTAAACCAAATCCTCACATAAATAACAAGAATAACATTAAAGCAGTGACAAGTGCAAGTGGTGAAGGATCTGCATTCATAACTATAGGTAAGGTTCATAGAGAGTAGATACATTCCTCAAAACAGGAGAACACAACCAGCCAAGATGTCATTTGCTGGCTAAACAAAATCCCTCACATTAATAACAAGAATATCATAAAAGCAGTGACAAGTGCAAGAGGTGAAGGATCTGCATTCATAGCTATAGGTAAGTTCATTCTTACCTATAGGTAAGGTTATTAGAGAGTAGATGCATCTCTCACAACAGGAGAACACAACCAGCCAAGATGTCATTTGCTGGCTAAACAAAAACCCTCACATTAATAACAAGAATATCATAAAAGCAGTGACAAGTGCAAGAGGTGAAGGATCTGCATTCATACCTATACATGTAGGTAAGTTCATTCTTACCTATAGGTAAGGTTCTTAGAGAGTAGATGCATCCCTCAAACAAGGAGAACACATCCAGCCAAGATGTCATTTGGTGGTGAAACCAAATCCTCAGATTGATTGCAAGACAAGTATTATATGGCCACAAGTAAAAACATGAAGAACGATTCATCATCTAATTAGTAGAGCACATGACCACAAGGACAAAATTACCACAAGAAAGTCTTACGGCTAAACAACCCGTTGGTCATCACAATCAGGAATGAGTAACTTTGACTAAAACAGAGCTTCAATGAAACTGTCTTGTCCTTTTATAAATGAAATACATCAAGACAGAATGCAGACCATTCCTGCTACTATGAAATCCTTTGGTTATCAATACCTGTATCAATTAACATTGTTTGCAAAGTATCTCAAAGAAATAAACCTTCATAAATAAATGAAACACATGAAGAGAGAATGTTGTCTCTTGCTGCAAATTCACGGAAATACCTAAAAATAGCCAAATGTCTCGACCCCTAATAAGTGAGACACATGAAGACAGAATGAAGTTCCTTGCTGCAAATTCACAGAAATACCTAAAAATAGCCAAATGTCTCGTCATCTAATAAGTGAGACACATGAAGACAGAATGAAGTTCCTTTCTGCAAATTCACAGAAATACCTAAAATTAGCCAAATGTCTCATCATCTGATAAGTGAGACACATGAAGACAGAATGAAGTTCCTTGCTGCAAATTCACAAAAATACCTAAAAATTAGCCAAATGTCTCATCATCTGATAAGTGAGACACATGAAGACAGAATGAAGTTCCTTGCTGCAAATTCACAAAAATACCTAAAAATTAGCCAAATGTCTCATCATCTGATAAGTGAGACACATGAAGACAGAATGAAGTTCCTTGCTGCAAATTCACAAAAATACCTAAAAATTAGCCAAATGTCTCATCATCTAATAAGTGAGACACATGAAGACAGAATGTTGTCTCTTGCTGCAAATTCACTGAAATACCTAAAAATAGCCAAATGTCTCATCATCTTATAAGTGAGACACTGAAGACAGAATGAAGTTCCTTGCTGCAAATTCACAGAAATTCCTAAAAATTAGCCAAATGTCTCATCATCTAATAAGTGAGACACATGAAGAAAGAATGTTGTCTCTTGCTGCAAATTCACTGAAATACCTAAAAATAGCCAAATGTCTCATCATCTTATACAGTAAGTGAGACACTGAAGACAGAATGAAGTTCCTTGCTGCAAATTCACAAAAATACCTAAAAATTAGCCAAATGTCTCATCATCTAATAAGTGAGACACATGAAGACAGAATGTTGTCTCTTGCTGCAAATTCACTGAAATACCTAAAAATAGCCAAATGTCTCATCATCTTATAAGTGAGACACATGAAGACAGCATGTTTCTCTCGCTGCAAATTCACAAAAATACCTAAAAATAGCCAAATGTCTCATCATCTTATAAGTGAGACACATGAAGACATTAAACATCCATAGAAAACATAAGATAGCTGCTTATCGGTGATTGTTCCATAAAAGTGAAAATCATTTCCTTGTAACTAGGTAATGTTTAATAAACAACTTTTTTCTTCTTCTTGCTTTCTTTTTCTATCACTAACTTTCTTTTATATTTTTGTTGGTTTATTTCCTTTTTTTCATGTGCAGTAGCTTTGAGTTATATTTCAGAGGATTAGACACTGTGCTTTTTCATTATTGTTGCAACTTAATGTTAGATTCATTTTACCATTAGGGGGTCAAGTAGTTCAGCTTAGACATTACGTTAGGTGATGTATGATAGCCGAAGCTATATTTGTCTGTTCAAATATTTTATTATTCCTAAACCAACAGAAAGTTATTAGAATTATTTGTAATGACAAATATTTAGATCATACTTCTGAGCTCTTTTACAAGTTGAAAACTTTACAATTACCTGATATTGTAGACTTGTATACAGGTGTGTTTATGTTTAAAGCGTACCACACATGCTTACCATTCAAATTTACAAGTTTACTTCTCACTAATTTCAAATGACAGGTATAACACCAGACGAAAAGATAATTTTAAACAAAGATATGTCAAAACAAGATAGAAGAAACTTTGTGTTTCAATTTCAGGTGTTAAACTTTGGAATTCGCTGGATGATAGCATGAAAAATAGCAAGACTTTACGTTCATTTAAAAAAGGGTATAAGCATAAATAATTGTCAACCTATGTGTAAGAGAGTGTGCCTCATGTTTATTCAGTGTGTGAGGTCATGCCTTCTGATTGGTCGTTCCTGCATGTGGCATTGAGAGATCCAGGGAGCTCACTGGCGTTCTAGATCTGCGTAGGGTCAGTTGTGTGACCAGATACTTTATATATATACTTTATACTACATGTAACTTGTGCCAGGGTGTGGCAGCCAGTGCAATCCATGCCGATACTGTGTGACATTGTCACGGGATTTGCGTTAGGAGTAAAGGATACTAAAGAGGTACGTTTTAACTCTTGCGGTTTATGGAGTTTTAAATGTGTAATTGTAGAAACTATTTGACTTGCGTCTTTGAGGTTTGCGTTGCATATGCTAGTCTTTATGTGCTCCTTGTATTTTTCGTGATGCTTGCGAATTACTGATTATTTTGTGATATATTTGTACGTTAATAGAGAGTTTATATATATATTTATTGGTGGTTTTCACGGATTGAATAGATGCATTATCCAGTAGAAGCCTTAGTGTCCTTCTCGTCTATATCTCTATACCACACGGCTACAGTGAAAACTCTCCACATCAGAAGTTTAGCCACCTGTGCAGAGAGTAGAAGATTATTAGAAGCATGCACCCCTGGTTATTTCGCGTAGCGTTTCAACTTTACAGCAACGAAGTCTGACAGACCACAACATCGGTCCAGATATATTCAGAACGTACCTAATTTGACCCAAATTAAAGTAACTATTTTGTGACTGATTGTCTCAATTGTGTTTGTATGTTTTTATTTATTTTTTTGTGACTTTTGTTGTGTTCCACCAAATATTTCCAGTACATTTTCTGTCTATATTAATAATTCTGGGGAAAACGATTTTATAAGTATCGTACTTCTTCTTTTCTCCATTTCCAAGCACGAATTTGATATGTATATTTAATTAAAATTATTTGTTTACTTGAATTATTGTTTACTTTGATATGTATATGTGAGATTGAGTATTTATTTTGAAGAAACCATGTCTTTTTGGCATCAAATCTGTTCACTTAAATCCAAGTGCTTTCAGAATCTAAGAAATATTTCTAAAATGCGGTTCTATCTTACGAAGTCTGAGTTAAGCACTATTGTCCAATCCATGGTTATTTCGCATATTGATTATTGTAACTCATTTTACTTTGGTATCAACCAACATTTTTATGATCAACTCCAATCTGTTCAAAATTTTGCTGCAAGAATGATATATGGTTGAAGCAGATATGATCATGTGACTGATCTATTCCATGATCTTCATTGGCTTAAAATCAAGGAGAGGGTGTACTTAAAAATAATATTGATTGCGTTTAAGTCTGTTAGAGGACTGGGCCCTAAATATATCTATGATATGTTGGTAATCTCTGACCGTAGCAGAAATATGTTATTTAAAGAGCCTCAAGTTAAATCCTCGCATGGGTATCGCTCGTTTGCGAAGGCTAGACCTGAATTATGGAATAAGCTTCCTGACAGCCTTAAAGAATTCCAAAATGCTGCTACTTTTAAGAGGCAATTATAACACTACTTCTTTGTCAATGGTTCTGATTTCAGCCAGAATCTCGACCAGTTTTTTTGTATCGTTACTTTGAGATTTATTTAGTTGTTTTCCAGCACAGCAGTGCACACAGTTTTCTGTAGTAGTTGTGCTTATAAGCCTTTATTATTACTATTATTATGCTGGAAATAAACTGTTTCATTGTCATTGTCAAGTACAGCATTATTAGCACATATTCAGCATTCAGACATATTGAGTTAGTAATTCTGTTATGTCAGTGCAGAGCCTGGCTAATTGCATTGAAACCTGGACTATTCTTACATCGTTATCTGGACTATTACTTACATTGTTATCTGGACTATTACTTACATCGTTATCTGGACTATTACTTACATTGTTATCTGGACTATTACTTACATCGTTATCTGGACTATTACTTACATTGTTATCTGGACTATTACTTACATCGTTATCTGGACTATTACTTACATCGTTATCTGGACTATTACTTACATCGTTATCTGGACTATTACTTACATCGTTATCTGGACTATTACTTACATCGTTATCTGGAATATTACTTACATCGTTATCTGGACTATTACTTACATCGTTATCTGGACTATTACTTACATCGTTATCTGGACTATTACTTACATCGTTATCTGGACTATTACTTACATCGTTATCTGGACTATTACTTACATCGTTATCTGGACTATTACTTACATCGTTATCTGGACAATTACTTACATTGTTATCTGGACTATTACTTACATTGTTATCTGGACTATTACTTACATCGTTTTCTGGACTATTACTTACATTGTTATCTGGACTATTACTTACATTGTTATCTGGACTATTACTTACATTGTTATCTGGACTATTACTTACATTGTTATCTGGACTATTACTTACATTGTTATCTGGACTGAGAGTATTATAGAACCATCCAGCTAATACTTAAAGATACAACTTTTAAAGTTGGTTGTATTTGCAACTACTCGTATCCATATTTTTATAAGTTCATACAGAGGTTCTAGAGTTTTGCCACATAACCTAGTCATTGCACTGTTAGTTAATTCAAGCAAACTGTCGAAGCTAGAAACTTATGGATCAGACAGTTGGAGTATCAGCAGGTGTGAGAGGTAGCTGAGATTTATATAGGTCACAGATCTCTTTGGACCCATCTGATATACTTAAAGCATTGTCAATCATGCCTGCCTCCTACATTGACACAGCCTCTGTTGATACCAGTTAGCATCTGACGAGGATCGAAACTTCAGGCTCTGAATTACTTTTGCATACATAAAACATATCTGTAAAATCTTCAGACTTTACTATCTTGGGCTAACAGATGTAAACATTACAGTTTTTCCTTGTTGTCATTGACTACTATTCCTTCTAATCAGTTGACATTAAACAACTGACCGTTCTTCATCTGAGAATATCTGAATTTTCAATTCAAAAGAGGCAATTTTTGAATTAAAACACTACTTATTTGTCAACGGTTCTGATTTCAGCCAGAATCTCGACCAGGTTTAACTTTTGTATCGTTACTTTGAGATTTACTTAGTTGTTTTCCAGCACAGCAGTGCACACAGTTTTCTGTAGTAGTTGTGCTTATAGGCCTTTATTATTATTATTGTTATTATTATTACTGTATATTAAGGTAAAAACACCAACAACCGGCATCCTTCAGGGCAAATTTTAGTGTAAAATAAACAATAGTCAGTCAGGTTCTTTAGTTCTTTCCGTCACAATGCAACAACATAGTTATTAGCCTAAATCTCTTCTTCCACAGATAAACGATCTCTGAATTAAGTAAAGCCCTACCTCTTCTGGAGTTTTATCGTCGGTCATTCCCGCCTCCTCGGTTGACACGGGCTCCGATGTTTGGATATCATCCGTCTTCTCGGCTGACTTTGCCGAATTCTCTGCATCTTGCGGGATGTGTTCCACATCATGGGACTTATCTGGCAGGTAGCTATCTGTCATTTCATCTTCCTCTGGTTGATCTGAGGGATCTTGTGTCTATCAGGGGGAAAAAAGTGTAAAAGTAACTTAGCCTGACGTTTCGATCCTAGCAGGATCTTCTTCAGAGGCTAAATGACACTTAACAGTCTATCTCTTTGTGTTCACGATATTCATTAACCTGTCTGTATTCTGTTCATGTTTGTGTCCCTTCTGTTTTTTTACTTGTCATTTAGCCTCTGAAGAAGATCCTGCTAGGATCGAAACATCAGGCCAACTTACTTTTACACATTCTCTTACACAGGCTCTCTAGTGGATAAGCAGTTTGCTAACAGTTTTATTTTATTTTGAGGAAAAAAATGGAATAAAAAAAAAGAGAAGGTTATTGCTGAACAATTCACATCAAACTTGTCTGGTTGAAACCTATTCATAGACATGCAAGTAAATAACTTCCCAGCTTTCTTCTCCACAAATGAAGATGAAATAATTTCAGTTACTCCTTTTCCATTATTTACTTCAATTTTCCAGGATGTTTGATATGCCAAGACTAAAATAACAAACTGTTTCGGGGATGAGAGTTATACTCACATCTGGTTTGTCTTCAGCATTTGGTTCCTGGGCCAAATCTTCTTCTTTTCCCTCCTCAACACCTTCCATCTCCTGCCCTTCCTCATTTTTCTCTTCTTCCTCTTCCTGTCTCTCATCTCCTCCATCCTTATCCTCATCATCTTCATCCTTTGGTTTGCCATCTTCGTCGTCTAAATCAAGTTCCTGAACTGGTGTTTCTATGTCCAAAGGATTCTCTACAATGACAAATTAAATAATCATTCCATTGTTAAAAATTTAATTTTCAAAACTTTCTCTTCAGGGAAATTTTAAGATTGTAAGTTCAAAAATACATAATACATGGAATTTAAACCTTGGAACCGCTTTGTCCAATTCTATTATTCATACACTCTTTGGGTCTTGAATTTAAGATGACTTTACTTTATATAAGAATGGTATGCTTCTTTAAGGTTTCTTAGCTTTCTAATCGCACTTTTCAAGCTTAATTTCACCCCCTTAAAAAATAAAATCTTAAAAATGAAGAGTTGGCAGGCAATTTTCTTGCTTTTCTCACCTAAGTATAAGTTTCACCAGATTTTACTGACTATATGGAATGGCTTCCGTGTTTTTACTTACAGTGCATTTGAGGCATTCCATTAATAATTAGCGGTCAAAAGGAGGCATATGAATTATGTTTGACCACTTCGGACACTTCGCAAAGTTGTTTCAAATACAACAGTCAAATCAGTGTGTAAGCCGGACATGAATGTCAAAACAATGGAGCCTGACGGTTTGGTAGGAGCCATTCTACTTATTAATAACAAGTCAACGAGTCGGGCCTTTTCCTCTCACCTTCATCAATCCCATCTTCCTCATCACCTTGCTCTTCTTCATCCCCATCTCCCTTTCCCAGATCAAGGTCATCTGGGAGGTCCATATCCTCTGGGACCGGTTCTGGTGGCGGGTCATTGGCCTTCCTAGGATCTATCTCATCGTCGTTAATTTCACTCTACAAGACAAAACCGACAACAAAGAGGGAACTAGTGATTGTCAACAGAATGTCTAAGTTCTAAATGATGTCAATCATTTGGAAATTAATTCAACTTGGATAATTATACATCTTTGAGAAGTGCAGACAGCAACCTTACAATGGGTCGAGACTTATTATGTTGTTCATCTTTGCCACATCTGGTGTTTGGGGCATCTGTGGCACTGTTTACAAATTTTTTACAGGTAGTATATTAATGATCTAAGTAGACATAAATACCATTCATCCACTCCTGTGGGAATGTCACTAGTTAGTTTAATGATAGCAATGTCTGGAAACATTCTCAAGTAACAACATATAAATCTGTCAAACGAGGTAAATCAATTGAAGAAATAGACCTGAAAACATATCTAGCTTGTTACAATGGTTTCATAACATACTGTCTGGTACCATCAAAAGTTTGTCTTAAAAGAGTAATAACATCATAACACTTGGTCTCTATAAAAAAAAACAAGCTTTATTTCAATATGAGATCTTGGAACAAGCAAATTCTATTGTCAGCCAATGATAAGTTGGCAATTAACCGGTAATGTGGCTATTGCAATTTCCTTTTTCCTTCTTGGGAGGGTTGAGAGGGGAGGATGGGAGAGGGGAGTGGTGTGGGTGGGGCAGGTAGGAGTATTTCACAGATATTCTTAAATCTCAAACATCAGGATATACCAGAGTGTAAGCTCTTGTAGATTTTTTTTCAAACTTTAGAATTAAGCTTCTTTTAAATTAATGAGTTGTATAGTACCTCATCAAATGGCTCCTGTAGGGCATTAGGATCTGGAGGTTCTAATCCCTCTTGACTTTCATCTTCCTGTCTCTTCTTTTTATCTTTATCATCTTCATCAGGATTATCACCTAAACAAGATCACAATACAGTTGTTGTCAAAATACTATAATGGAACCTTTCATCAACTTCAAAGGGTTTCCAAAAGAAATTGTTTCACCATTTTCACCATTTTCTTTCATTTTCAAGATTTAACTGCACTTGTTTATGTCAAACTGTGTATTTTGAAGAATGTATGATGAAGAAACTAAATAATAAAGAAGAAGATCACACACACCCTTTTCATAGTCTTATCATGTTCAACAGATCCGGGAAACGATTACAGGTAGGGCTGTGAGTTTTCGTTTAAAGACCTAAACGTTTAAATGGCCGATTTTTCGTTCGTTTAAACGTTTAAACGTTCGCGAAATCGCGAGAAAACGCCGAGCACGCTTAGCATGCGAGCATAAAGGCGTGGGGTCCATGGGACCGCCCTAGGGCCCTGGTGGGGCGAAGACCCCGGAAAAGGAAAAGGAAATTTTTGCTTGTGTGACGACAAAAAAATTCGCAGTTGAGGATGCAAAATACTGACAACTTTTTTAATTTAAATTGTCACGAAGCTGATGAAAAATTTTAAATGACAAGTTAGAGTAGCTATATTATGTTATAAAATGAAAAGAGATTTAATCTGTCTTACAATCTTTAAAAAGTTTAACTTACAGAACCTCCGATATTATGAAACAAAAAACGTTCGGCAAAGCCCCGTTTCTAGACTGCCTAACACTGAATAGCGCGCACTAAACGTACATCAGTTTACAACTGCAGTACGGTTTAACGCAACTTAAATACTGCGGTAGGATACTGTACATGTGCTCAGAATTATCCCAGGTACCTTTCCAAATAACTGTGCGCTCATCCCCAGTCTAACACCTGTTTGTTAACATTTTTGGCACGTTTCCAAGAAACGTTTCATGGAGTATTCCCCATGATACACGAGGCACAGTTCATACACGCAGCACAAGATATCAAGCTATGGCCATCTTTATGAAAGTAAACCTTGTAATAAAATATGTTTTAGGCCACACGGCATGATTAACTAATGCTAAACATTTATTTCCATGTTCTTGTAGAAAACGTCAAGTTCGCAAAATACAATTAGTTGTGTTTCTGTAGTTACGTGAGATCCGTAACAGACGAGGTGGTTAGGCTATTTGCTATACACTTAACTATGGTAGGACATTATTTTGTACGTATTTTTGGAAATTCTAGAAAATACTTTCTTTTCCCCCCGCTTAACACCAGATGTGGTCTTACGGTTTATTCATAAATGGGTGTACTAGAGCCTTGTTTACATGACATTAGTTGCATTTAGCACGATATGCCAGTTTCGCGTGAATTTTTCGAAAGTGTTTTGCTGGATCTTTCGTAAAATTTGAAAGGACCGAACTTACTTTTCGTACACAATTGGTAATTTCTCTACTGATTTTCAGAGTTTTTTTTTTTACGATCTCCAATCGATACTTTTCCTTTGATCATGTATTTGAACAACTATTACCAAGTCGAGTATTCGACCCAGTATTGTTTGGTCGGAGAGTTCAACGTGATGGACAGGGATTGTAATCATTTCGATTGAACATGCATTGACTGGATTATCTGCGCCGCCGCTGTCGGCTCGATATAAAGTACACTTGTGCCGCGAATCAGGAACTTTTCACAAAAGGATAACAGCGTTCAAGTTTAAGCCATTCATATCGCCAGATACATCGGGGGAGGGGACAAAAGAAGGATTACGTTCGCGGTTTATGATTCGACTGATCGTAAGTTGTGTTGTTATTTCGCGTAGTAGACAAAATAAACACGGGAATTGATACGCGATTTTTGCCAATAATTTAATTTTCAGTTGATTTCATAGTTTCGTTTAAACGTTTATTAAACGTTTAAACGATGTTTTGTTCGTTTACACGTTTAAACGTGTAAACGGCACAGCACTAATTACAGGTGCCCCATACTAAAACGTCCAGGTTCCGTAATTCTTTCTTACCTGAGGTAATACACTTGTTTAACTCGCGTGCAAAGCGATTTGGCTACAGTGTGTTATCTGTCACTTGCAGCTCTCTGTGCTGTTTCTGTTACTGTTCTGGTTCTGCTTATTTAGTTTTATTCTCGTAGTTGTTCACTAATAGCTTGTTTATTGCATGGTTTTGTTTGTATTCACTACTGTTTTATGTTTACTGTCGACGGGAAATAATTTCCGTTTTTTGTTTTTTGAAATGGACAATAAAGTTTCTATCTATCTATCTATTTCATCTTGAACTGTGTTATTCATAAAGAGCTGTGATAGGAATCTAGTCAAACTATAAAACACACTACAAAGACATCATTTGAGTCTACAGATAACTAAGCCTACATAATGTAATAGCTAAAAGTAAATAACACTGAAAGTGAAACAGAAGAAGAAAAAAACCTATCGTCTTTGCCCAAACTAGAATTCTTCTGCAGAAATACAAATCTAATCATGGTCTTCAAACGTAATTTTCATTCAATTTAAAGAAACAGATTTGGATTATCTTTTCATTAAACTGCTGACTCAACTTCAATGCTCGTTATGGACCTGTTGCCTGTCTCTCGTTACCAAATATGATACAGGCACAGCAGCGACAAGACAGTCCTTACGTCTGACCTTTGACCTCAGTTGTCTCCATTTCTATATGACTCATCTACTCACCCATGTTATCGTCCTTGGCAACAAGCTGAGACTCTTCCTGTTCATCTCCATCACCCTGTTCCTCTTTCTTTTCCTTTTCCTTCTCTTCTTCCTCCTCCTCGGGGTCATCTTCGTCTCCCCACATCTTCTCGTCCAGTTTGTCAGCGTCCGGCTCGTCTATGTCTCCCATCTGTTTGTCCAGTTCTTCTTCATTTTCACCTTCTTCTTCCTCATCTGATTCTGCTTCTGCAAAAACATTTTCAACACAAACGATTCTTTATTTCATATTGTAACATACATCAAAATATTGTTAATAAAACAGTTTGTTTCAAACTGTCCATACTAATATCATTAGGCACTGTGTCAAAATGTCAGCAAGCTGGGGGTGGGGGAGATGCTGCAGATGTTGCAGCTAAGCTGCATAGGACAACCTTTTATCAATAGGCAGAGCTGTAAGGAATTTCTATAGTTTAATATAGATTCAGACTCCCTACAGAACTCTTCAAATTGTGACTACTGGTGACCACTCTTAGTCTGTCCAGCATATTTAGGGCAACACTGCTGCCATTTAATGTACATACAGATGCCTTTTAATGTACACACTAAGGTCCTTTAATGTACACAATGATCCCCTTACATGTACACAATGATGCCGTTTAATGTACACAACAAGCCTTTTAATGTAAACAATGATGCCTTTTAATGTACACACTAAAGCCCTACAATGTACACAGCAATGTCCTATAATGTTCACACTGATGCCCTTTAATGTACACAACTATGCCCTTTAATGAAAACAACTATGCCCTTTAATGTACACAATGAGACCCTTTAATGTACACAATGATGTCCTATAATGTACACAATGATACAGCATAATGTACAAATAGTAGGGCATTAAGGAAAGGAACTGCTTTCCCTTCAAAAAGGGAACTGCTTTACTAGATATTTCAAAAGCAGGTCAAAGAAGACTACCTCGCTGGTCAGGGTCATGCAGCTTTCCTTCAAAGTCCTCTGACATCTCGATACCATTCTCTTCATTTTGGATTTCATCTTGGTTCTGTTCCTCTTTCTCTTTTTCTTCACCCTGCTTCTGAACATCTTGGACCTATGAAATAACAAGAGGAAAATATCATTCCTGTGAAATTAAGGCCAGTCACTCAACATCTACAACATAATACTATCATATTTAGAGTAGCACACTCAATACTGGAAAAATAAATATTTCGAGCTTTGACTAAAAGCCTGCACAATAGATCTGAATCTCTAGTGATACAACTTTGTAAAGTTATATGATCACAACACCTTGAGCATGGTTGACAGTCTATGGCATAACTTAAAAAACAACTACCATACTTTATGAAAATATTTGAAAGTTAAAAAATCCCTGAACCTTAAACATGGAATAATTGTGTGTTATCCATTTGCTTATTTTAAGAGGGAGCTTAGTCAGTAGTGTTTATGAAGTGCATATGAAGTACAATTGGGTAACAGTGTAGAAAAATGTAACAATTCAAACTAAAAATCTCAATAAGAATGAGCACAAAACTACACAAAGTGCTCCACTACTGCAAAAGCCTGTGTAAGTAAATATATAAAAGTTATAAGGTCTGAAGTATCCATGCTAGCAAGCATTCAAGGTCTAACATTAATCTAAGCACTTGAAAAGATATACAGATGAGCAACTTAAGTCAATTTATTTCTTGATAATATTACACACCTGTTCTTCATCTTCAATCTGATCGCTTACATCCTTCACCCCTTCTCCTTCACCGACACCTCCCCCCTCTGTGTCTGCAAACTCTGTTGCCCCTTCTCCAGACATCTCCTCTGACAATTCCTCAGGTAAGCAAAACCCCTGAAAAATGAAACACAAAAATAAAAGAACATCATATCAATAGCAAACATTTCTTTCTACCGGAGACGAGCCTGTACATTTACTGATAACAATTGTCTACCATTTGAAATGGATAAATTCTGGACATGAAACTTGTTCATGGGCAATCATGTAAAAGAGAAAGAGATAAGAAACGATACAAAAATTATGAAAACTTCTGTTACACTTAGTAATTTTTTAAACTTTTAATGCATATTCTTGAAGGCTCCTCTAGAAAGCAGTGCTTCTGCACTGAGCAGGACTACCCTCATTAAAGATGACAATAATGAAAAAAAAAAAATTTCACTTTTCAAAAAAATACCTTCTAATAGAAAAAAGTGTCAGGGAATTTGTGCTCTGTGGAGTGGTGATACAAATATAATAGTAACATAAGAGGTTTTTAGATCATCGAGTGATGTTGGTTTTTGTTGCCAATCTACTACCTACCTTCTCAGCCAATTCATTGAAGATTCCAAGTAGAATATACTGGAGTTTACAGGATGCCTTGTGAGCAGCTACTAGCTGAGTGAAATAATAAGCTGCCAATCTCTGGTAATGCCTCATGATGGGCACCAACCTTAGAATCGCTGCAACCGAGGCATCTGTGAGCTATGGATGCACAGAAGATAATACAATGAAGATCAACGTTAGATATCATATGTACGAAAAGTACAGAATTCTACAACTTCACAACAAATTTTAAGGATCATTCAAAGGGTAACTACTATGAAACATTCGGGGTTCTTTAACAATTAAATGGAACATAGAATCTCAACTGAATTTTTTTGAAACTTGCATGGAATACAACCATGTTATTCGTTACTTGTTTGATAACGGCAGCATTGAAAAAGCTACCAAGAGTGATTCTTGAATCTAGACCTTACTTCCTGCTTTAAAGCTGACCACAAACTGACCAAACTCAACTTCAATGTTGTAACATAGTTTTGACACCGGTCAAGACACACACTGTCCAAGTTAACATGATTTTCCACCTTACAGCATGTGGCCGGTTTAACATTCATATCATACATATATCTCAGGTGAACAATGTTGTATTATGACATATATTACCTTGATTGTTGCAAGTAATTGTTACCTAGGACTGCTGCCCTCTATCCTTAAGAACGGTATTTTTGTTTGGGTGTGCTGTTAGTGACTGCTAACTTCTACCATATTATATTGACATGACAACAACACGAGATAGAAAGCAGAATTACACATTGTATTAATTATCTTTTGTAAGGAGATCAAGGATAATACTTTAAACAAGACTACAGATTCCATCCTACCTGATTTTCGTCACTGGTATGCTTGATGCTTGAAATAAGACTTGAAGCAAGTCTAACAGCTTTAGACAACTCTAGATTCAATATGTCTGAGCCAAGCCTCGTTCCCAGCTGTTCTGTTAACTGCTTGCTCAGTTCCAATGGTGGTTCTGAAACGAGACAGGTATAGTCTGTATTAAACACCTGTAGTGTTCCCTTTAACAACTCAAGAAAACTGTTTAAACAGACTCTGTCAAATCTTCAAATTCGGTAACAGAAACTTGTCTTGATACAAAGGGCATCTACGATATGGGGTTATTCTTTAAAGTAAGGATTCATATAAAACATCTTCACATGGAGTTACTGTATCTACAAAGTTTTGCACTGTCACTTGTGTTGAAAGCAGACTTTCAATGAATGTATTGTATTCTAGCATAGTAACCTGTACATGCACTGAGCCTTATGGATTTGTACATTAATGTGAGGCCTTTTGAAATCTAGTATAGATACGAAAGCAAGAATAAGTACCAGTGTTTGCACTGTAGAGCCTCTTACTGGTACTCATTCCAAAGGGAATTTGTACTCATCTACTCATGCTGTTGTACTTGTACTACATGTCTGGTTGAAAGGTTCTTCAGGCCAAGCACTAGAATTTGTTCAAGTTACAAAAGCTTTCGATACCTGTTTGGCTCGATTCTCAAAATTAAAAATGCATTTTTACCCGATTCTTTCTCCTGAGTTAGATCAGATTCCGTCTGTCTGGTTTGGTTCTGCTGAGTAATGGTCTGAATGGCTAACAGAAGGCTGGATAGTAACTTCCCAACTTGATCATTCAACTCGTCATGCATTGTTTCACCTAGGATACCAAAAAGAAAGAAAAACAGGTTAACAAAATGGACAAATTTACAAATGAAAGGAAGTGTGTCTTTGTCAAATTTACATTCACGCATTACAAGTAACAATTATTCACAAGCGTTATGTTACAAAATTTCCATTCCCATCCAAATACAAACATCCTTAAAATAACCAGAATTGTTCTGTACAAAATTCAGTTTCATATTAACAGAAAACCATATCTTAAATCAGCCACAATAGTACTGTAAAGATTTCTGATCCCATAAAAAAAATAAAACAATAAAAAATCCTTAATTCTACTGCATTTATGAATCGGCAGAAAAATTCCGCTCCCATTCTCACAACAACACACCCTTAAACTCACATTTTCCATTGATGGGTTTGATTATTATTTTCCTTTACTTTAGCAAATCATTATGATTAAAAAAGAAATAAGGAATGCATACCCTGACTTCCTTCTCTCTGTGAGTCTCTTACACTCTCCCTCCAAGCTACAAACTTTCCATTGCTTTCCACCAGGTCATCTTTGAGATGTATCATGACATCTGCGGTCGAGGCATATTCCCGGTATTTCTCCATCCAGAATGCTCCTAAAACATCAGTCAAGCTCTTGTATGAATCTTCCAAACATTTATGAACCTTGTCTAATAGTTGTACGTCAGACCTGCAAGTACAAAGGAAGAAGAAACGTCTATAAACATTTTGTAATGATATGATAGTATTTCCCAGCTTCACCTGTATACTGAGTCACTGATATTTATTCTAGTTCAGTGACACACTTAATTCCGGTTCAACATTTCATAGACCCATGTCCTACATCCCAGTGATGGTTATGTCACCTTTGCTACACACCATCATTAGTAAACAATCAATTCATATTCCACTTTTCAGAGAATGCCCTCTAGTAGAGGTAAGTTTCAGGGAATTTGTGCTCTGTAGAGTGGTGATACAATATAACAGTGATATTATAGTATTTCCCAGTTTCAGCTTCCTGAAGTCTCTGATATTTATTCTATACATATTAAATTCCGGGCCAACGTTTCATAGACCCATGTCCTACATCCCAGTAATGGTCATTTCACCTTTGCTGAAGACCATCACTAGTAAACAATTCAATATAATTACCGCTGAACCATAGGATATCATTTGTTAAATCTTCTTGATAACTTTCAGAATTCAGCAATGTACATCTTCAAGCGGTCTTTCATTCAAATACTGCTGATTGTGACAACCGAAACTTGCAAAATTTCACTTTTAGTAGTAACTTTTGTAAACACATGAATCGACTATGCTTAGATGTTCTAACAGATCTGCTTCCTTTCTGATTTTTAATTAAACAGTTCATGCTTGGTGTGTCAGTCATCTAACAGTGACCCAATCATATTGTACCATTATCATGGATAGCCCGAGCACTACCTAGTTTCTATCACCTCAAAAGGTTATCAAAAGGAACCTTGAGAATGTAGAACCATGTTTTAATGAGTTACAGATAAAGTACAGCCTCTGAAGTCTTACCAGTAGAACAGCTGAGTCTCTTCAAATGAACCACGAGCTGTGATTGTTGAAATCCTGGCATCGATTGCTGGTTTTATGGATTGGAGAGATCCTTGCACACTCTTTAATATAGAAAGTAAAGGAGAAATATATAGAGCATCAAACAACATCATACCAAAACACATTGTATTAGAACTCATTAACAGCAACATTAAGTTTGACACATTGATCGCTTCCATGCCAAATGAATTAATCCTAACTTTTCAGCTTTATTTTCTAATTTTTTATAAGCATAGCAATTAAACAAAACTTAATGTAAAAGAAGCATGTTCTACAATCATCTTGTTGGGAAGTGAGGGTTGATTTGAACATAAAAATCCAAATGAATTCAGAAATGTTGCAATCAGGAAAGTGAGACATGGATTAGGTCATAAACCAAGTGGATCACTGTGATCCCAGAATGTTAATAATTGAATAAGCTTGTCAATCGCAGCAATGATAAAGGAAAATTAAAAAACTTCATACAGAATTAAATGTGACTGACAGACTAAAGACATAATGCTGCAGATTCACTAATTGCCAAAGACTTCAAATTTCTACAGATGCTACTAAGGAGGATAAAGCAAGCCCAGAAAAAAAGCACCATGATCTGTGATTGTATTTAATCACATTTATTGCTGTTTAATGCACCAAGCAAATGGAGCATAAATATGGAATGATTTCTTTCAAGAGGCAGCATTGGGCTGGGGACTTCAGTGCAGACATTAACAGTGTTCATACAACTTTGGCATAATCACCATTTTCAAGTTTAGTACCCACGAATTATAAGCAGCTTAATAGCTTCAAGTTCTTTCAATAAGTTTAATAACCTACCGTCAACCTTTCCATCATTTTCATCCAATCCTTATCTCCCTTGTTCATCTTCTCAAAAACTGACAAAGTCTCCACAGGACACGGAGAGAGCAGTTTCTGATCTCCGTTCTCATTGGTCGATTCTGGACAGCTATCTAACAAGACTTGGTATTGGTTGATGATGGAGAGGCATCTGTCCATGATGTCTTTGGTTTCTTTCAGCCAGGTATCTGTTCCATCTTGAGGGGGCAACGGTTTCACAGACTCGTCTTTAATCTGACTACTCTTGATGGTGCAGAGCTGTGTCGTAATATCACTGAGAAAGGAATAAGCAAAGACAAAATCAACTATTTCATTCAGAATTGTCTCTGAAAACTTTGTTCAGACTAGTTCTCACTCAGAAGGTCTCTTAATAGATATTCACAAAGCATTTTACATTTTAAAATAGCTTTTTCTTCAAATGGTATTGAGTAAATGGACATGTACCATGACAGTGTAGATTCCAAGCTTATTCTGGGAAAAATGAGAAATTAATAATATTCTATGATGCACTTGGAGACTATTAGCATGTTGTCTAATATCTTCATTCTAAATGTATTTGAAAAATAACTACATTTAGAAATATTGTTTTCAAACTAGGGATAGAAAGTTTTTAACTGCTCCTTGCTTCATATAAACCAACACCAGAGTTCAGTTCAAATTTAACTCTAATATGCAAGAAAAGTATTACAAAGCAAAATATGACAAATGTGAGAACAAAATTATACACAAAAAAACAAATGATTAACATTTCTAGTGATCTTGAAGTTCTATCCTCCTACATGGCACTTTACATTTATTACATTTATTATTTGTTCATTCGTTTTTTTATTTCTTTTCTCTCTTTCTCTTCCGCGCCTTGAGCACCCTTCTGGGTGGATATGTGCCATTATTATTAATGAAAAATAGACAGTTAAAATTCTCACAACTGACTGAAGATCAAAACCAATATTCCTTAATGACACTTGTTACACGACCATACATTCACATAGCTCACTAAAACCCTACATAACTAGAGGATGATAAACTCAAGGAGTACACAGAATTTCACTTCTAAATAAATTACCTGAGTGTTTGAAGATGGTTTGACACCTGTCCAATCTTCTCTCTTTGCTGTAAGGTCACCCTTGACAAGTGCTCGCTGAATCCCTTACAACGTTCCAAGTTTGGCAGTCCAAGTTCCTGAAAAAGAGCATTGAATTTTAATGTCTCATGTAACATTACCTAGAATATCTGCCCAAAGGTTTGGTGAAAATTCTGAAGTTTTATAAAATATAATAGTAAAAAGAGCACAAACAAACATACAATTCAGAGTAAACATCCTTCAATTATTATATCTTAAAACCTCAATTCTTAGATACTTAAATGACATAGCTCATGACACAACATCATTGACAAAGAAACATCTTCAAAACGTCTTCTGCTTTTTTTCACTTTATGCTGTGATAGATTATAATGTACCATCACTTTCTTCTTCCCCACATCCTTCCAATGATCATAAACTGAAGAAACCACAAGCTGTGATTTTAATAAATAATGATATGCATGTAGGATCTTTGTGATGTGTGCATCACATTCATTTACCTTTGAGGGATTCTCCAAGGCTGTGAGTAACTTTGTTTTTCTTGTGTGGTTCAGGAAGAAGTACTGTTCTGACTTTTCCAGGTTGGCGTCTAAAATGCCCATGATCTTTTCGCTGATCGAAAAAGAAGATATATCCATATTGAACTCTCCAAAAAGTCAAGAGTGCGTTACATGTGACATACAAGTGAATTATTTTACAAATGAGATGTATTCTATAAGGGACATTAAGTCATTATAAGCTCACCTGTGGACTATGCTCTTCACAGACGATGAAGCAGCTTTGGCTTCTATCTTTGGTAAACTAAACATTTCCACCATTAGATTCTCATTGTCCATCACCAGCCCCTTCCTGTAAGAAAGACCTGGTAAAAGGAAAAGAATGAAAGAGTTGATAAGAATAGCCAATTTGCTATATGCTCATTGTTATCTTATGTAATAATATGGGTATATCCAAGAATAAATGTTTTTCCTTGAACAAACGAACACGTTGCCTTCACATATATCCTTCGCAGACAAGAACATTTCCTATCGGTATTTACGAGCGGGATTGTGGATGATTCTCAAGAAAATCTAGAGTGCTATGGATTATGTGGATTGGTTAGAAGAGTTGCAAGTGTGAACCACAAATTATCAAACATTACAAGAACACAATTCAAATTCCTTAAGAAGTTTCTTCTTCATTGGTGACGAATATAAATACTAAACACAAGAAGAAAGAGAAGTTGATTAATAATTACCTAGAGAAGCCAAAGCCTTGAAGAGGTCAGAGAGAGCTTTCCTCTTCCTCAAGTTGATATGTTTGGCTTCCTTCTTTTGTTTCTCTTTCTCGGCATCCTGTAAATTGAAACAAGTCAAGTTTTATAATAAATTGATGATCATACACAACATATGGTGAGGGTCTACATTTTGCACGTGATATTAAAATAGTCTTAGATCCCATAGTTGATGCAAATGTGTATCACCCACAGCCCCCACCCCCCTCTACCTTGTTCCCCCACCCCCCTCCTCAACCCTGTTCCCCCCACCCCACAGTTAATTACAGTTATTATTTAGTTATTTATTACAGTTACAGTTATTACTCTCGATTTTTGAACAAAGAAACTAATGGATCATAATTTTGAAAACTTACCATAACTATAGTACAATATTCTTGCTTTTCTTTTTTTCAGAATAAGCACATTCCACTTGCAAAGATCAAACAACATTTGAAATTCTCTACTTTCTAAGCCTACCAATTTCCAAACGGCTCCCTTCTATAATATCTTCTGAATAACTTACTTTGGTAATATCTAGCGATTGCAACTCCTTCAAATTGACAACGATTTCACCGGCAAAGTCGTCCAGGTCGATGGCCGTCTGCTCATATGAAGAGGTCTTCACTAGCTTTTTGCAAAATCTTTTCATTTTTCCTGTCAATATTTCTAGTCTTGACATCAAACAGCTGGGGTCAAAGGTCGTCGCTGGTGCGGCATCAGCTACCGACAAGTCAGGTGTTTCTGGACTCTTCTCAGTCAAAGATGAAATCATCTTGTCCACAACGTCAAAGGATTTGACCCAGACATCAAGGACAAGGTCAGATTCAGTGGAATTGTCCTCATCTGTGCTTTTCTGTTTGCCTGATAAATTCACCTCCGTAAATACGGATTTGGCGGGACTTTCTAGCATTGCCTGAAAGTATTTGGAAAGAAACATGGGGAAGCAAGTTTATTGCAATGTTACCTTGGTTACAACAAAAATGGGAAAGATATATTAATAATTTACATTTACAAGCACACGGTATAAAGTTTAAATTATATTGTTGTTAAAGTGCAAGCTTAAGGAAAGGTTCACAAAAATACTTGTATTCTGTTTTACGGAGAACACTCACAACAAGGGGCAAATTAGAACGTAAAAGCAAAAACAACATTGAAAATGAGGCAAAAAATACATTTCTTTTACAGTGACTTATGTTTTTTACCTCTCATTTCCTTTGCATTGTAAATTCTTCCAGTAGAAGGATCACACAATTACCCTACAAGTTTACCCAGCAGCCAATCCATTGCTGTAGCTGGTTCATTATAGAAGTACGACCCTTGATGATAAAACAGTGATCCCAAACCACAGCTAAAATCTGTTAATGTCTTACCTGGAACTTTTTACACAGCTTGTGTACCGTTTTATGTGATTTCTCCACAGCCACCTTCATGGCCCAGAAATTTATATCGTTCCAACGGCTGATCTTTACAAATTGCTGTAAAAGGAAGATGTTAAATTAGTTATTTACTTAGAATTAGCCTCTTTCAAAATTTTATATTGTTCCATCGGCTGATATTTACAAATTGCTGTAAAAGGAAGATGTTAAAGTAGTAATTTACTTAGAATTAGTCTATTTCAATATTTTTAGTGTAAAAACATTGATTACACTGTTCAGGAGAATGTTGATTTATAATAATGAATAAAAGAGTTACCTTCAATTCTTTCTCCAGTGGTGTTCTTTGCTTAGTTAATTCTTCTGTAACACCCGGCAGAAACTGCTTGTAGTAACGGTAAAGATTCCAGAGAACGGAAGAGACGGGAATAGCTGAGCCTGTAAACACAAATAACAACTAAAATAAGTTCATCTTCACACTTCCCTAAGTGTTTATGTGTTGTATCGAATGACAGTGTGCTGTGATCGCAACAGGTGACATCATAAAAATAAATGTAACATTTCTTAGTATCAATCTCAATAACAGAGTTAATATTGATAATATCGTTGAGGAAGACAAAAATAATCTTTAAATTTTCCTTAAAATTCACTGTTTCATATAAATAACTTTAAATGCCTATTAGCAAATTTTGATCCAAAATGATAGATTAGAACCTGTTTTAGTAAATTAACATTTAATTAAAAACTTATTTTTAAGTATTGATAATTTGCAATCTTTAACATTTACTTAAATAAAGGAATTAAATATTGACTAAAATACTGATAAACTCCTTTTTATTAATATAACACATCACAGTAAAGTAACAGAATGGAATACAAGAGGATTAAAAAGTAGTCGTGTTCTTCTCCTTTTTGCATCAAATGTACCAGTTCACCAGTTCACTACCAGTTCACAAATGTACCAGTTCACCAGTACCAGTTCACGTGGAGTGTTAGCTCAGTGGTTAACGCCGGTGCCTTTCAATCATAAGGTCCCCAGTTCGAGTCACTCCCAGATTAATGTATGTTGTCCAGTTACAGAGTTGTTGACAATTAACAATTCATAATCCAGGACGTTAAATATGAATGTGAGAGACTGACTTCGGTCAGCTTGCGGCTTTGATAAGCCAATGAGGCTTCTTTGCGAGTTCCTGCTTGCAGGAGGATCTAAAGTACATACATACATACTTACATTACATACTTCCATTTCTATTTCTACCATAGCCAACTAGCCTTACACTAAGGCAAGTAAACAGCTATAAACAGCTATACACAGCTATACACAAACATGATGACTTGCCAGATAGACAGCCATCACCGCTGACAGTCAGCTGATTATGGAAGGCCAGCACCATATCCAGTCTAGTCTTCATATCTCCAAGCGTAGAACTCTCCATGAATTTATAGAGAGAAGACAACCATCCCTGCTGCTGGTCTAAATCCTCCCCATCTTTATCCTTATCAACATCTTCATCGTCGTCTGACCTTACTGGGTCACTGGTCATGTTCTGTAAGACGTTATAGAGATGAAACCACCATTTCACGACTTGTTGCCGGTGGTTATATGCCACGGAATCAAGACTGCAGGACCAGAAACTGAAAATGATAGAACATGAAAGAAGGTAAACATTTTGCAAGATGTTCCGTATGGGTACAGTCCAAGAAAGTTAACGGTTCTGATACATTGATAAATAACTACATATATTCCTCTGCAAAAATGCGATCAGTTTCATTACTTGACGACAATACATTCTGCCCCAAAAAGTTGTATGCATATCGAGTTCAGCCTTAGTAAATCTACTATCAATTTAATACTTAGGCCAACTTGTTTAGCTGTTGGCATTTGTTTTGAAAGTTCACAGCCTTTCTACAGATATATAAAGCATCTATTGTGACACAGCAGTATAAAGCTAGGTTCCTTATTGTATGCTTGTTGGCAGACATCATTTTTGTCAACACAGCATACTCTTAACATTACCTTTCTGAGGTCAAACTTATGTTATATAATATAGTAATGGCTTTCTTGCTGCAGCTGTCACACAGCAAGTCTAGCATGTTTGGTCTCTTTACCTCAGCTCCATTTTCCTCCAGGTTATCACAAGTTCTGTGATTTTTCCCAGCTGTGTTTGCAAAGATACGTATTTAGCTGCCATAGTCTCCCAATCTTGAGCTTTCGCCAATAGCATCTCCAATCCCGTCACAAACTTCATCAACGGCGAATTGACAGGGAAAGACTCGATACGGGAGATGAACAACTTCAGCTATTAAAACAACAGCAGAGAACAGAGATGTTTATGTGTGTACTATTGTAAAACATTTAAAATCTGCACATATCAAGTACTCATTTTCTCAAACCTATACAAACATGCATTTTACAACCATTCCTTGCAACAATTTTAAAATACATTAAAAACTAACAGTACTTTACAAAACTGAGTTACTGGCTATCATAAACTCTGCTAAACATCAGGAGTAGAAAGGTTAATAAATTTTCTTGCTACTTTTTTACTTAACCAAAACTTGTTCCTCATTATGGCACACTTGAACAGATGTAGATATTGCCATCATTTTGAGAAGTAGTAGCAAGTAAATGGCATCACTTTGCAAAACTGTCTGTGATTCTTAAATATAACAAGTTTTTACTTTTCCTCCCAGAAGTGTCTGATAAAGTTAATACTGGCATAGATTAACCCCAAGTGATAAAGATATCAACATTTATAATACATGATATATTTGTTGACAGAGAGAAACAGGCTAAAATTTCCTGAAAATATTCATAAAGCAACAGTCCACAAAGAAAAAGTTAACAAGGGACAAGTTATAGAATATATTATGTCAATGGCAATATATGTTAAAAATATGTACTGCAGGTCATGGAGTAGAGAATCCTTTAAATATAACGTATTCATCTATTGATGGATGGATGGCAAAAACAGAACATTTGAGTTCTTGATGGGATAACTAAGGAAGACGGGGCATTCACTATCTATTGAGTGCTTCCTGAATCTTACATGTTTCAAGGCTGGATGTTCCGGCCATTCTTCCATCAGTTTATCCACTTTGATGGTGAGCTCCTCCAGCAGTGGACGGCATTTGGTAGCCTCAGAAGGGTTAGCATCATGGTATATGTCAAACGGCTTGCCCGCATGCATTACATGGTGTCCTTTGATTGTACCACTGATGGTATCCTGATGGATTTTACTCAGGGTAAGGTGAGCACCAGTCAAGCGTGCATCTACTCCAGATTCTACGGAATGAAAAAATGACATTTAGTTTGTACAGCACACTGTAGTCTACATTACGTTTCCTCTGTCCCCAACATTCAGACCTTTCCTGGTATCTTACTGGAACGTTATGAACATTTTTTCAAACACCAATGTTACGGAATCTCTGATAACATTTTCTCCCTTCATTTAACTCTGTACTTTTCAAATAAGAAATGCTCACCCATCCATTGAATACTATCGTTGAATAGTTCAGCGGCGCAGTGGTAGCTCTCCGTCAGCACATCTTTGATGTCCCTCTGGAGGAGAGCGGGTTCTATCTGTTTAAGACGAGGTCGAATGAAGAGGTAGCCATGAATGGTTTGAACCAATCCCTGGGTTGCTTCATCTAATCTCAAGATGCTCTCAGCATCTTCATTGTCTTCCATCTCTGGAGGTGGAGGAGGTGATGAAGATGGCAGAGGATCCTCTGTGGGATCCACAGCAATGTCAGAGAAATCCTGAAAGAGAGAGAGTGAAAATATCAAATGATATTAATGAGCTCTGATTTAGTCCAGTAAGAGAAATATGAAAGTTGAGTTGATCAGAAGTCTTGCAACCTGGGAAGGTGGGGGACAAGCAGGGAGAGTGAGGTGGGGGTCTGTATCACCTAGACCCTCCCCTGTAAGTTAGGCTTCCCTTGTAATAAATCAACTCTATTTATTGAACTTCCAATGGTTTGAAATGCAATGCCCATTTGAAATGCTGACATATGGTTTGGGGGGGGGGGGGCGGGAGGAGGGTGGGAAGGTCTATCAGATGGGTAAGGCTATGGCGATCCTGAATGAAGGAATGGGAGACAAACTAATTATGTCTGCCTCTTAATTCTCCTTTTCATGCATGATCATCAATTATGGTTTCCTCCTACGTTTAGGTCCAGATCTACACCTACAAGAACGCAGAAACACAGAGCTGCTATATCAGACAAAACCAATAACACAAACAGAACCCGTTGCTTGTTTAGAAGCTTTTCTATTATCCACACAACCCTTCAATTCATTCACAATGTTTAACAATCTACAATAAACTTTCTGAATACTTTCTTGTCCAGCAGTAATGTTTTACTGTCATATTATTGACAAGTTCTCCCTCATATTCTTAAAATCATCAAATCCAGGCAAAGGTACAGTTAAGAGGTACATACTTTCTCATAGCTTGGAAAAGCTCTTTTAAGTTCTCTTTCTTCTTCTTCCTCTGGTTTCTCATCACTTCCGTGACTCTGCTTCTTGTACTTAAAGAGACTAGCATCCTCCTCCTCTTTCCTCTTCCTCTCCTCCTCAGACTGATGCCACCAGTGCATGAACTGTCCCAGAATGCTTTGCAAGGTCTGATAAGATGAGTCACTTATAGTGGCGACTGTCTGGATGTGATTTGTCAAGTGAAGTAGAGCTATCTTCATAAGCCTGTCACAGGAGTAGCAGAAAATTGTTGAGTAATAAAATTGTTTTTATTGTAACATATTTCATATTCTATGAGCATCCAGTCACGTACCACATTATAAACCCATACCACATGATAACCCACACTACCCAACCCCAGTTTAATCAATGACAATTCTTTTAGCCATGGCTTACCTTATTTGAAAGTTGTTCCATTCTATGGCCGTTTTGTCGGTGTTACCATGGTGATGGCTGAAAACGTCTTTACACAAGATTCTTCTCTCTTTCTTGACAATTCTATCGGCTTGTTGTAAACTTGACATGAATGGAAAACGAGCCAGTTGAATCAACGAGTCCTCCATGGTGTCCTGTTAATGAAATCACAAAAAATATAAAACATGAAAATATGAATATTTCATGAATGTATTTTCATTGAAGCCAAAAGCAATATTTCCAATATGATTTTTTTCAATATGGCAGACCTATTTTGGAGAAACAAATAAACAGTAAAATGGTATTTACCAAGTTTGCTTATCTTTAAACCTCAGACTGTTATGAAACCATTCAGTATGCATATAGACTGCCAGTCATTTATTTCTTCATTCGATCATTTGGGCACGCTTCATTCCATCAGTTTCTAGTCCTAAATTCATTTTATTATTTCATAGTCTTTGTTCCATTAGCTTGACAACCTACATCCATTCTGCTAGTTTTGTCATTATCCTACTTGCATTCAGTTTGTCTACTGAAACACAATCCATGCAAGCAGTCACATTATCCAACATCAATCGAAAACCAATCACTAACCACTTTCGAGTTCCTGTCTATTCCAATCCTCTGAAGTGCTGCTTGGATACCATGCTGTATCAGCTGGTTGCCCATAGCAACACCTTGCACACCAGCCCCTATTCCTGCCCAGAGGTCTTGGTACAATGGGTAGGTGTCCTCCAAATTGGTCAAAAACTGCAGCTGAGATTTCCTCCACCCTTCCAATTCTCTCAATAGTGCTCCAAGATTCTTCTTCTGCTTTTGACTAGTTACAGTACGCAGCAAGACAGAGGTTTTGGTTGTAGTTTGGAGAACATCTTCCATCTTGGATGAAGAACCGATACTCTCGAGGTAGTGTAAGATATCCTGGCGCAACCGGTCATACTGAGTGGAAATGAATCAAGATTAATCAGTTATGTGTAGGTTCCAAATCCAAAGGCCTGTTAAATTTGATTAGTTTTAAGTTTGTGTTTTTCTTTAAATTAAATGGAAACCAATTTTCAGGTGAAAACTTTCTGCTTCCAATGATTGGGCATGGTATATATTTCACCTGACATGCCCTCCTGGTGCTCTAATATAATGTAATCTGCCTGTAAATTTTTCAAAAGATTTAGTGCCAACAGAGTTTAATGATTTACTTCCACCATTTACCAAGGCAATCAAGATTGAGTTGTACATATGGCATGATACACGACCAGGAAATTGGAAAGGAATTTCAGAAACGCCAGATGTCCAACACTTCATTGCAAGTCATTATCAAGCCAAAAGAATTTCTGTGTGTTTGAGAAGAATGCACTTCTGGTAGGTGCTATTTAAAAAAAAAAAAAAAAAAAAAAAAAAAAAAAAAAAAATTGTTTACCTTTATGTCCAGGTTACAGAAATACAACCCTATTCCATCTGTATCATCTTCTGGTCCCTACCAGGTACCAGGAAGGGCAATGCTTATTACTAAGGGCTTACATCATGCATATTCATACACCTACCTGTGGTGGGTCTGGACGATACGCAATCCGTCTGGTCAGTTTTTCTTTCTTCCTTTCAAGCTCTTCTAGTCTGGTCTTCAAAAGTTGCACCCTCAGAGGGTTCTTACTTCCATCTGATTGGTCAAAATTGTGACCTGTCAATAATGCCTTCTTTTTGCTCTTCACTTGAATTTGTGCCTGCAGATCCTCAATCTGTCAAAGAAAGAAAGACTATATTATAAAACAGGCAAGCAAAGGGGAAAAAAATGATCAGATTGTCCTGGGTACAAAAGTTTTTCTTTTTTCTCAAGACAATCATCACTTCTTTTATAAAACTTTACAAACTTCAAGTAATACTAGTAAAGCTATTGCAGGTGTGTATTAAAAAATAATGGATACAAAAACCATACCTCATCTTGGACACATTTCAACTTGACTGCCGTCTTCTGGGCCGGATCTACGACTCCTCTTGGAGCAAGAAGTACTGACTGTAGCTGTCCTTGACACATCCAACATTCTCCTAGAGTCAACAGCCACCAAAGGTGTCTGCTAGAATCATCGTCAACCTTGGAAGATTTTGATGAACTCACTGAATCATCCAGACTAGATGAAAACAGAGACACTATGACATCCAGTAACTTCTTAGTCCATTTGATGATATCAGAATGGAATTCTGCCAGGCCTTTCAGCATCTTTGCCGAGGATCTCACTCCTCCACCACTGGAGAGAATGGTCTGTGATCCAGCTGAGAGGAGGCTCAAGATGAGAGAGACGGTGTCTGCTAGCAGGGATGCGGTCGAGGAGGGCTCGGAGCCCTCGTTAGGGGGAGAAGTTAACAGTAGGAGTTGAAGTTGTTTCATACAGTGATCCCAGGATGCTTCCGATTCCGATGAAATCAAGGACTTTGTGGAAGATACCAGCCAGCACACAGATGCATAAAGAGATTTAGTCACCATATATCTAGGAGCAATAAAAGAATAACAGCAAGATTAGGGGGTGCAAGTTTTAGATATAACCTTGTTTTTTTTTCTCAGATGACCACTCATGTGTACTACTTGCTCAACAAGGGATGACATCACTCAAAGATACTATCATCTCTAGACAGCTTGAGATGGTCAAATAGGTTTCCACATACGTTTGCTCTGAGAAAGTGGCAAAAGCCATCAGAATTCCCTACTCTCTAAATAGCACTTATTATGTTACCTCAAAAAAAGATTGATGTATTTAAAACTACATTACTGCTTAACACCTTTGCAAACAAACATATATAATCCATAATTTAAATGAAAAGCTCCAAAAACAACAAACAACACACAAGGGAAAGCAAACGTAGAAAATAGTAATTCTTGAATGGTTAACACAAACCTATAGCACTGGTTTTGGGAATTACTCCAGCCAGAGTTTCTCCACATCAATTTGGAGAACTCCTCAAGTTGTGAGAGCCTTTCCTTCCAGCAGCCCAGAGGTACACCTCTAGATATGACTGGATCACAGAGAGACACTCTGTCCGTCTCATTCATTGTTTGGCTACTGTTTGGTAGCATCTCTGGAATCCTTGGATGTAAGAGGTTGAAGCATTGTAGTGTCTGGATTGGTGAGAGCATCAGAGCTGCATTCTACTCGGAAAGAGAAATTTGATCATTATGGTAGTTTGTGCTAAATGAAGAGCCTCTGCAGTGGCTTTAGTCATTAGTGGTCCTGGAGTCTCCCAGGTCCTTCGTTATTCTTTTCTTAACTGATACAGTACCATAATCCTTGCATTGTTATAATCAATGCAGTGTTATAAATTAGACCATTATTTTAGTTTTCTTGCAACCAATGCACATACCCTAAACAAACCCACTATGTAATTCTTTGTCATACACAAATGCAGTGTCATAACCTACTCAAAGTTTCTTTTTTTTTCCCCGTCATAAACAATGTAGTGTCATCAACAAATCCATTATTCTTATCTTTAAGCACTACAGTATTAATATTAATAGATCTATTGTTTCATTCATTTGTAATAACCAATTATATCATCAAAAAATTCATCCTTTCAATTTCTAAGCAAATGCATATTATCATCAAACTCAATGTTTTATTCTTTTGTTATAAACATTGCAATACCATAAACATAAACATCACATTGTTTCATTGTTTTGGAAACCAATGCAGTATCATCACCAAGTCATTGTTGTATTCTTTTGTTATAAACAATCTCATGAAGTATATCCATCTTTGCTTTACTTACCCTCGGTAGATTCATCTGTGGCTGTAATGATTGGTTCCTACCAGACATCAAGTATTTCCTCCATGTATCCGGGATAATGAGTCCGGGACTCTGACGGAAGCTGGCCAGAGAAGCTGAACAGAGCTCGGTCCACAAGCAGTTGTCCAAGGAGCCATCTTGAATTGTCGACCAGAGAGGCAGCAGAACCTTACTATTGACACCTGCATGTCTTACACTGTATTCTATCAAGGCCATAGGTGCTGTTGCTATGGGATCGACCTCCTCGCTGACCTTCTCAACACTGAAATACAAAAAAAACAAAATCAAATTACATCTTTGAAAAAGTGTATGATGTATCCACCACCTCCCATTACTCATCTTGCTTGAAAATGTGTTCACTTTGACAAGGACAAAATTATTAGTTATAGAAGATTTTACATCAGTGGTCATAAGGAACAACTGACCTTTTAAACCAATTGTTTGTGGTAATCATTAATACCTAGTTTTGTTTTGCTGGGACATCCATTCATAGTCTACAGTATATGTCCTCAGGGCTCACAAAACATTACGGTATTAAAACCCTCCCCCACCCCACCCCCATCAATTTTCTTCTGTATAAGCTCAACAAATACAGCCAAACAGAACAAAACAGCTCTTGGAAGACCAGACAAACCTTAACAATATTTTGTTTGATATAGCAGTTTCCCTCCAACCAGACACCACATAACACTATTCAGTTTAATACTGACACCTCCCCAACCCACCCCCCTTTTTCATCCCCATACTATATGATAATTATATGATATATATGATTCTTGATCCAAAAGTCTGTAAAGGTTTAAAACAGAAACATTATCTCACTTAACTTCGTTTTAATTTATGAAATTTGCACTGGAAAAAGAGAACTTGTTACTTTACCTTTTATCCAGCAATCTAACGGAGAGGTCTGTCATCTGATGGTGCATCTCCCGAAGTGTCAGGATTTCCTGAAGAGGTAACAACAGAGCACTCCCTTCTACCTCTCTATAATCATCTACAACCTCATTATCCTCCTCCTCCTCACCCTCCTCTCCAATCATCCTCCCTGCATCTACAAAACTCCTCTTTGAATCCAGGATTGTCCTTACATCTTTTTCCGCTTTCTCAATTTCTTCCGCAATCCCTTCCACATCCTTCCATGTTCGGATTTGCCATAGCAACCTCAACATCTGTTTGCCAACAGTTGAATTGTCTTGGACAAATTTGAAAAAACTCCAGATGTGTCTACTTTGAGGCCGTGGTTTGATTTGAAGCATCTTGCAGAGATTAGCGAGCCGGATCGTGAAATGTGCTTGCTCTTGGTTTTTGCACGGCGACGGCATCTGTAGATGTGCTGATGCGGTCTTCCATACTGTTTCTAACGCTGCAGCTGGGAGTCCAAGAGAGTGGTCCAAACTGTTGACCAGTGCCTCAAACTTCATTGGGAGACTATTCACAAAAGAAAGAAAGGTCCTTTATTTTTAAAATGAAAACTATTGTGAAGGGAAACAATCCACTGGTAGAAAACACGAAAAAATGAGGGCATTTGTGCACATGAGAATTAGATCAACTTTCTCCTTTTCATAAAAACCATGTTGACGGTTCAGTAAGAGTTAAGTTGTGAATATTAAAGTCAAAAATCAAACTATCAGCTGTGCTAAATATTGTTACAAGAGAATTAATACTAGCAACCACAAACCTTTTCACCTAATGTAACATCCTGACATGCTTACCTTCATATTTTCATTATTGGAACAGATGCTAAATTTTTAAATATGACAGGTTCAAAAACGTAGCAGTTTTGTACCTAATGAAGCATACTCTCCCACATACTTACTTTCACAGTTTCATTCAGCCAAGATGCAAGATTCTAAATATGGAATTATCCCCCCTTCTGTAACAAATCAACATCCCACGGGTCCTTTCAATCATATGCAACTATTAAAAGAATGAATATAAAATGATAAAAGTGAACTTGAATAGTTTACCTTTCTGCTCCTGCTAGATGTCTCAGCAGGACATCCAGCGTCTTCCTTTGCACCCATCCCCAGTGTAATGCCAGAAGGCCCACAGAAAACCTGTCTGTGATTGGTTGATGACACACCAAGTGGAAATGAATCGCCCACTTGTAGCACACTTTTATCTGTAAAAGTTTATAAAAAACAAAAATACTTAATATCGGCATATGGTCACATAAATTGCAAATTGGCTTGTATCCTGTTGAATTTAAAATTACTATCATTTTAACAAAACTGGCTGTGCTGACCAATATCTGCTGAAAACAAAATCAGTCTTCAGAGGTCCACTTTGTAAAACACAGAAGATGAGAAGAAACAAAATATAGTCTTATCAATGGAACATGGATTAACAAAAGCTAACAGCAAACAACAACCGTTGTCTGTCCATTAAAACAAATGTTTGGGACCGAGAATTAAGAACAACATCAGAATAAACAAAGTAAAAAGTTAAACCCCTGGTAGAGTTGCCATAATAGTAATAGTAAAGTAAGTTGCTAATAGGATTGTGAATGAGTGAAACGGATTGCCTGAGAAAGTTGTACTTGCAAGTAGTGTCAATGGGTTTAAGAATGTTCTGGACAAGCACTTTAAGCATTGTAATTGGGTCTGAGTGTTTGTGTCTTCAGTTTTTTTTCTCTCTCCTATAGGTGCTTGATGGGGACTTGAGTGTCCCTCCTGATCCTTTTTTCTACTAAACTAAACTAAGACTAGCTGTATCTTATCCTTTACAAGCTTTTATGCTTAACCTTGTTAATACCTGTAGCACTGTCTCCTCTGTCAAGCCCGGAGATGACCGGTTCAGCCACTCGTCCATGAGGGTTGAGAGCGATTCAAAGAACTTCCAGAGATGAGCAAAGGATGAGTGAGGCAGATCGTCAAGAGATAGTTGACCTAAAGATACAAGAGAACAAAAAAAGAAGATAAAACCAGAGTAACAAGTTTTTAATTAGTAAATTAAATGATACTTACTGAGTGGACAAAGAAATTATATTATATAAGGCTAATAGCTTTGACAAGAATCTGGAGAAATGTTATTTGGCTTTATCAATTAAGTAGTTAAAACCTCAGTTATTTCAGATCAATGTATATTGTGGCAATCATATTTGTTAATTTCTCTGTTGACCTATTTGCTTAGTAATTAATTAAACATGACACAGAAATGCAATCACATGTTGTTCATGGAATAGACAAGAGACAAGTAACTACCTTTGTTAAACACCTGAGAATACTTCATGGGTGTTTTTTGTCCTCTCGTGGTATTACTTGCATGGACAGTTTCCATCAAGCATTTCCACAGCATTAGCTGTAACCTGAAAGATATCAAGATGGAGTTAGTAAAGCTATGCATCAATATTGTAAGGCTGCTTGATATTGCACCATAACTGACAATTTAAATATTCTGCCCAAATTGTGTTTAGTTAATGTCAATAATTACTTCTCTTTTCTTCTCTATGCTACCCTTCCAAACTTTATTACAGTCAGTTAACTTTCATACTGACACTAACACTATTGTTGTAACCGTCACATTAGGTCATCATTTAAGCATACTTTGTTAAGATCTGTGCATTCTCCAAAATATTGAATTACGCATAGCAACTTTTTATTATCTATCTGCTTAAAGTTGCTTCTCAAATTTTACTCAAAAACAATTAAAATAGAGTTGCATTTCTAACAGCATTTGGGTAAAATGTGAGCTCAGACCTTCAGTTAGCCATGTCGTTTGAACTGCTTTCAAGACAAACATCTAACCACTCCCCAACCTTCCCCCAGCCCCAGATAAAAGGAAACAAAGCTTGGCCTAGTAGCTCCTATAATTCATCTTCTGTTTCATACTTTGTTAAGGCAACCTGCCAATTAACAGTTCCACCCCCCCCCCCCGAGAAACAAGAAAAGAAATTGATGAAAAGTGGTCAATATCCACTTTAGGGTGGACCATCATATCCCATTAATCATCACCTTATCTTATTTGATAACGATAACATTTTATCTTGTACAAAGTGAGCTAGAATTAGCGGGTGCATCATCATGTATGCTATGACTGTTATAATCAACATTCAACCAATCCTCCATTCTCTAATTCTGTCCGCACTGTTCCATCGGTTCTTACCTCAGACCTGTTTGAGTTGCTTGCTCAACCAGATTCTCTCTGTCATCCTTCACATCCTGAGTCTGAGCTGATGTGTACAACAGACTTGAGGTACATGCCCTCAGGTACTCTGCTAGTTGTGAATTACCACCAACATCAAGTGGCAGGCATTGCAAATGCTTCAAAACTGAGTTAAAGAACAAATTTAACATTTCTTAGTTTTACATTCCTTCATGTATTGAAAAGCTTTGGGATGTAGATGGAATATGGCATCTAAAATCTTTCAGAAATGCAGCACACTCAGCCTACTTGTTTGTTTCACTACTATTCAAGCTACCTAAAGTGACTTGTATTTGTAGTATGAGGTGAATACACCCATTGTTTGTAACTTGTCACCATACTGCACAATGCAGTCTTCAGTTACAGACTTCATAGAGTCGTGAATAGTTATAAGTACCTCTGGGACTCTATAACTGCCAAAAGTAACTCTGACGTATTTAAGAAGTCATTTACAGTATTGGTGCCAACATTTTAACTTTTGAAAATTTCACAAGGTTGGTAAAGTGCTTTGCTGTTGGTTCTCACAATCAAAAATATTCCAAAAATTGAGTAGTGTTCGGATAGGACAATTAAATGTCTCAATAAGGAAGAATGCTGAAAGGGTGGCAATAAAAGGCTTGAGCAAGTTCGGGCACAAGCGACCGTTATTTCTAGCATATTTTGGTGCTCCCCTAAATCACCATTAAAGAGGACATGATTTGACTAACCATCTTTATCCTTCTCCTGTTTCCTCCTCATCTGAGAATACAAATTACTTCCATAAACCTGCTCCAGCATCATCTTCATCCCTTCTCCAGTCACCCTTGGCTGAAAGTTTGAAGGTAACCGTGACAACACCTCGATCAGCAGATCACAACGGAGGTATTGATCTTTGACTGTTGTCTGTGAGAGGACCTCCAATATGCTGTGGTATAGTTGTCTGAGGAGGTCAAACTCACTGGGAGCATTCCTGATGGTACCAAGGAAGACGATCAATAAAGGTATAATGGAAATGTAAGTTCACCACAATTTATGTTAAATAATAATCTTCATTATTTAAATCTATTAACATCTATCACCATCCACATTGCTTAATGTCCCACCCTATAGCTGCATTATTCATATCCTGTTGCTATTAGCAACAATCGAAATGTCTCACCAAGTAACAGCCTGTTCTTACAGACATGTATTTAAGTTAATCGACGCAAGCTCTCGTTTCATTTGCATACAATACCCTTTTCCTATTGCAAAACTGGAATGTCAAGGTGTTCTCATGAGTTTGCAATGATGTGAACCTAAGTTGAAATTTGTCCCGAACATAGGACAAACTCCAATCTTCTGTTCCAGTAAAATGATAACTTAAACCAAACAAACTCCCATCATTACTTATCCAACTAAACTCTTAACCCAAGAAATGAATTTTTCCATTCATGGGAGTGGTAACTTTCTTACCCATCATCTCTGTTGATTTCCTGGCACAGATATTCCACAATCGCTACGTCCCGCTGGACCGTGGCCAAGGCCGAGTCAGCTCGGATGGAAGATGTAGATGGAAGCTGGACATGAATCACATCTTCAATAGGAACAACATCTGCAACCTCTTCTTCATCTTTGTCTTCCTCCTGCTTACTACTGTCTTCATCTTCAGTCATCTCGACATCTTCAGATTCTTCTGTCTTTTCTCTTCCCAGCAAGATGGACTCAAGAATGTCAGCAGCTTGCTGTTAGTTAGTGTGTAACAGTAAGGTAAAGGGAACCAAAGAATGGAACATGTTTTCATATTGAATTGTGAAAATGATTAGTGACAAAACATTGTCAAAGCAAAGAATTTAACTTGTTATTGAGTACTTAGAAAGAACCTGGTCGAGATAATGCAAGTTGTGGGAAACGAATCCACTTAATAGTTATATCATAGGAGACTACATTCACTACATGTAAGACTTTGTTCAATACTGAATAATGATAACACAAGAACTAATTCTTCACCCCTTCCATGTTTCAAACAGGCAATCTGAACAACTAAAAATAATTTACAGGATGAGTAAAAAGTTATGATAAAACAATTGGTGTTGTATGAACATTTCACATTTAAAAGGAGACAATGTAACAAATGACATTGAGACATGAACAATGAAAAATTGCAGGGGGGCCTGACAGTGGGTTACCAATAAGGATATCCTTACCAATTGGGCCATTGATATACACATGCTGTGAACAATTGGTAGGCACTAGCAGTTTAAAAAAAAACTTTCAGCCTTCCCTTCTTTCACCAATTATCCATCTTTTCAGCTTTTCTAAAAAACATTTTTAGGGACACTTTCTCAGCCTTGAGGCTAGATAGAGGCACATTTTGCATGTAGCTCTACTAGACATCTGCATAAAGTCAGAAACTAGTCAGTCATAAATCATCTTACCTTTTGTTTGGTTCTCATGAGCTGGCTGGTGACATACACACTGCCGCACGCATCTTCCAAAGACCTCTGCCAACTACGACCAGTGCCGAGATACTGTTGTGTCAACGATGCAGCCAATAGCAAGTAGGATATACTAGTGATGTCTAGGAAAGACAAGAAAACCTGACATAGAAAAGGTTGCAAAGTGGATGCAAAGCATGAAACAGATTAGAAAACACCTGGTGATTGTGCAAGTAGCATGATATATTGAAAAAAGGTAGTCTACAGACCTGTAGATTTAATCCAACCATTTCAAAACAATTGGAAATATGTTAATGTTAGTTTAATTTAGTACAACTATATCCACAGTTCAGCATTAGTACTCATCTGTCTTTATCGGGCAATACATTGTTAACTCACCACGAAGTTCCCTCTTCATTCTCGAGTGTATCTTTATCAACTGTCTGCTGCCCTCCTTTGACAGTCCCAGTCCTCCCAAGAGTGTCATCATATCTATCACACTGTACTCACACTCTCTTGGCTGTAAACAACAACAATAACAAACAAACAAATAAATATAAACAAATCAACAGGTCACTGACCAAGAAAAAATATTAAAAACAAAAATCAAAAGTAAAATAGCAACAGGTCACTGACTAAAAAAAAAAAAAAAAAAAAAAAAAATAATAATAATATTGATTTGTTGTAAAAGTATGTAGGTCTGATGTCAGGCCCACTTACTTTTACACATTCTCTTTCACATGCTCTTTAGTGGATAAGCAGTTTGCTCACATTTTTTGTTTTATTTTAATATTGATTTGTTGGCGTAATTTGTATACAGCTACCAAAGATGTACAAAACAATAGAGTACACCTTCATGAGGAAGTGACACAGAGCACTTGGATCTTCCTTGAGGCCATCTTGTGACACTACAGTATTATAATAGATAGAAGATGATGAGTAATCAGAGAAGACTTACATCTGGTGTGACACAAATCTCTACTCCTCTGTTTCTCATCGCTCTGGAAATTTCTCCGTACTTTGGATCCATTGCCAGGATCAGTCTGGAAAAGTCAAAAAGTTACCAACAAGGATGAATAATTTCTTTAACACCTTGACAGCAAATTGGATTAAAACTTCTATATATTGCTTCTATGATGACAAATTTGTGCCATTGAAATATCAATTCTAGAATATACTTGCAAAAATCCACTACCTCCATTTTGTTTTTCATTGTTTTGTAAAGTTTTAGGAATCTACACAATAATAGTCATAGGCAACACAATGAACATTGCGCTTTGAGACAGATACTTATACGATACTATTAGATATACATTTAAGATACTGTGTGAATTGTCCTTTCCTCTTCTCACTGATAAGTTTCTGTTATCCTAGTCTTAAGATTCTAAACAGTACATGAGTCCTTCTAAATGTCACTTTATGCTTTACCCAGATTATAAACTTAGACTATTAACCGGTGCTGTGGTCGAGTGGATAAAGGCAGTGGCATTAATTGAAGCAATGAGGCTTAGCAATCAGGAGGTTCCGGGTTCGATACCCGGCAGGGTCATAGTAATGTGGGTTTTTTCATCCAAGAGCAATCTATGGTTTTCCCAACTTAAATGACTTTCTAAAATTGAAAAGATTCCAAATTTGAGTTAAAATGTTTAATTGGAAGCTACCCGGTGTGTAAATTGTAATCCATAAGCCCTTGCGGGCTTCTCCCACATTTGTGGTTGCTCAAGTGTCATAAAAAGAGCTACTGATTATATTTAATTTAAAATATTTAATAACTGCTGACTATATTTAATATTTATCTTTTATAAATTTAATTTAATTTATATATTATATATTAAATATTATATTTAATTTATTTAATTTTTAATAATATCATATTTGATTATATTTTAATAAACCTCTAACCTACCTGAATTCTGGATGTGGTACTATGGTTGGTATCTGACCATCTATGATCCCTCGTTCATTGATCGTCAATACTCCGTTTGGCTCCAGGAGACCGTTGAGTCTATCCAAGACAGACGGGCTGGATGAACAAACAACAAACAGAACCATTTATCATCCACAATGAATGTTGAATGTCGCATTAGTAAATCAAAAGGTTAACTTTGTGACACACGGAGCAGACATCGTACATGTAGATTATGAGGAATTAGCTTTACAAAGTAAATGGATGGGACAGCATTTGGAAATTCATTTTTACAATAATTTTTCAATAACGTTTTGCAACCAATATCTATTTCATGATATTTTTTCAAACTCCATCATTCTACTGCCTTAAAAATATTTACAATGACCCAACATTTTACTCTATATAAGCAAGATTATATCTTCCCACCTTTTAATACATTAATGGTATTACAAAGATGTCTCCTTTAAGTAATCCTTATCCAGCCAATAAAGGACAAAAGAACACTAAAAAAACAAACTTAAAAAAAACGTCTAAATAAAAATCCTGAAACCCCAATTCGGACTTACCTGCAAAAGTTGACATTGTCAATGAGAAGCCAGTCCCCTTCTTGTAGGGCTTGTACCAATAAACCATCCACCCATTCAAACTGACCCCCTCCTCCAAGGATGTGTTTGTCCCCTTCAGACACCCTCTCTGATAACTTCTGAAGCTGTTGTAGGAGACCATCTACATCTGAACAATGAAAAACAAAAAAACAATGGTGTCATTCTTTCACATTTTTCAACCAAGATTCAAAATGGTCTTTCCCATTGGTGTTTTAGTGTCTCTGAATGTGTCCAACATGAAACATGATGATAAGGTTGGTCAGGCAAAATTAAGAGAGTTCTTCTTCCACATAAAGTATGAAGTTAAAGATATTTATTATCTCATTAAAGTAGGAAAAACACTGTTATGCCCTCTGGAGGACATCTGTCAGGTTGTAAAACTTTCACTGACATATATTTTCCCAAAATTACAAAAAGTTTGCAATGGTTTTCTCCTGAATTTGGTGTTTCTGATAATAACTAAATACAATATGGAACTAAAACTCACCTGTTTGTACTTGTTGTAGAGTTAAGCTGTTTTCCTTCACAATGACCAAATGATCTTCTAGTTTCCTCATCTTATCCAAGAACTCTGTCACAGGATTTGTGGATTCTGAAAAAATTTAATAAAATAAAAATCACATCACTTAGCATTAAAATGTTATACAAACATGAAATGTAAATGTATTTTACTTGGTGTTATGTTTCTCTACTGTTCTGAAGCTATTTATGCAATCATTAAGTCTAAGGTCTTTAAGACTAGATTACCTGTTGCAAAGTCAAGCAAAGCCACTGATTGGCCAACTCTGATTAACCCTGATCAAAGAACCCTTCAACAAGCAAATACCTGGTTTTCCATCGCCCTCTTTCGGAGATGCCTGTTCACATCATTTGACAACTTATGACTACCTGCTGCACAGGCAAGCAAAAGCCACTGATTGGTCAACCCCAATTAAACCTAACCAAAGGACACTCCAACAAGCAAATACCTGGTTTTCCATCGCCCTCCTCTGGAGATGCCTGTTCACATCATTTGACAACTTATGACCACTTTTGCACAGGCAAGCAAGAGCCACTGATTGGCCAACCCTGATCTAAGAACCCTTCAACAAGGAAATACTTGGTTTTCCATCGCCCTCTTTTGGAGGACCTGTTCACATCATTTGACAACATATGACTACCTGTTGCACAGTCAAGCATAGCCACTGATTGGTCAACCCCAATTAAACCTGAACAAAGGACACTTCCATAAGCAAATACCTGGTTTTCCATTGTCCTCTTTTTGAGGGGCCACTTGCGACCAGGAGGACTGCACCGCTTGAAGAATAGCAACATTATCTGATGAAGTCTTCAAACAAACGCCTTGCAGATGAATGGTCAACCTCTCTGCCTTGCTCCTCAGTGTCTCATAATGACGGTAAAGATCAGTCTGTAATGTTAGAGATCCAGATTGATATATATGATAATGATTGAAATTATTATTGATGCATCTAGAAATTTGAATATCAATGTGTAAGGAAGAGGGCTAGGTTTGAGAACTAAAAGGCATCAAAACTGGTCCAGTACTGACATGAAATGTATTTTTCAATCCTTTTTTATTTATTGTCATTATTCAATTATTAATTATTTCCAATAATTTACTTAATTCCATTAATTCAATCCTGTAACATGATAATTGATTGTTGTGTCATAAAAAAAGACACCTTGCATGTTACGCATCTTTTTCTTTTGGCATTATTCTTCTTCCCTATTTATCTCTTGCTAGGAAGAGTGCTCAAGATGAATAGCTAATTGGAGATATTTTCTTCAATTTCTTTCAAATTCATCCCAATTGTAACAAATGTGACCCATGCTCTAAATCATACACAATTATGACAGTTTTAAACCAAGTGAAAGAGGTAATTTATTATAGACTTGTAAAGAATTAATAGCTTAGACATCTAACACATTAAATGAAGAAAATGTTTCCAATTTCAAGAGTTTCATTCCCCTTTGGTTTATAATGTCGCCCCTGAATCTATTCAACTTGAAATAACTCTGACCTGCTCAAATCCACCGAGGAGTTCTGTGGTGTCCATTGCACTGTTCATAGCCAACACTTTCAGTGAGTGACCTGTCAAGGAAGCAACCAGCCTGGCTAGGCTTGATTTTCCACATGCAGTTGGTCCCACCTATAGTGAAAGAGTATAGTAATGATTCAACACAATCTTACACAATACAATACTGGATAAACTATTGTATTAATCAATTAGTAGTTTCAAACACATATGAACTGTTCTATTAGGTTGTATTGTTGCACTTGGAATACCAGGAGAAGGTATTCCCATGCTCTCAGAGCAAAACTTTCTCATAAGTGAAGGGTTGTTAAGTGACACTAAATTTGCTAACCAGATATCTCATTTTCATTACTAGACTGTCCTGTTACACAACAGCATTGAGTCGTGCCAGAGAGACAATTAGGTATGTCACCTGGCCACCTTTTGAAGTCATCAGAAATTCATGGTACAGTCATTGGGGAAGGAAAAATTCTTTCCTAGGCAGCCTCCGACTCCCTAATTGACCCTGGGCCTGACAGTGTAGCCTGCCCGACCCCACTCCTCGGGTCTGGTCTGTAAACTGTAGTCTGTTTTCCCACCTTCCCACTCTCCCTCCACTTCCCCTTAGGCTACCATAACAACATCAGTCTATTCGCCCAGGTCAGCCAATAACAACTGTCCACTTCCACTAAGACATAAAGAGATGAACATTATCCTTACCAGAATGGACATCCAGTTCATCTGCAGACATTTCATCAATGATTCTAGAGGTTGAAGGTCATGGTGGAGTAAGAACAGACGAGAAGCTCCACTGCTGTCACTCTCACAATCTTCCATTTCTCTCGGAAGGAAAGAATGACCCACCTGAGGCAAAAAAGAGGGACGAGAGAGGAGGGAAGCTTAATAATTGTTCACACATATACAACCCATTGGGGCAGCAGCAATACTTCTAGATATTACTTCTTATAAGTCAAACTACAATGAGATCAAGTTAAATGTAAATCTACGAAATAAAAAAGTATTTTGTTTTCTTACATTTCTATGAGTTTAATAATATGTTACATTAATACTGCAGTAAATCAATTAACATGCAAATTGAAAGTAGTCACATGAGACAAGAAAACCAACCCTCATCCAATTTGTTATTCCTCCATTTTGACTTGAAAAGACTGGTCCATGTAGATACATCTTTACAAATGAATTGAGTAATTTCAAACATAACAGAAATAGAACATTGGAGTATTAACATTTTGTTTAAACCACAATGCATCTTATAATAAAGGCATTAACATATTACCTGTACTAATGATGGTGTCACTAGCACCTCTCTGCTGCACCTGTATGCTGACAATTCACCTCCAAAGACCTTCTCAAAGAGTGACAATACTTGTTTCTTGTCATCTGGAAGTCTTAACCTCTCAGAGTAGATGAGGCCCACATGTTGACTAGGGTCCCAATGACCTTTACCCTGACCTTGGTCGTGTACCATCAGGTCACACCAACGGAAAAGATCCCTGAGGTTGAACTCCCAAGGACCGCCTCTCTGCCCAAAGGATCTCCTCTCATGTACTTCTTGACACAACTGCAGAAGAAAAGAATTGCATATTACAAACTCAAAGTTACCATTGATTAAAAATTAAAAAAACTTTACCAACTGCTGTTGAAAGAGTTTTTCATTCATTGCTAATGTCAGCAACAAGGTATGTAGAAAATATCATTTTTAGGGTATAAAGGTACAACCACAGAAGTATGACCCCCCTTCCCCTTTAAAAGCAAGCCAACAAATGCAACAACAACCAAAAACACATTAGCATGATCTAAATATGACAATGCTACTCTAACATTATAAATTAACACTTTTAATGTGTTGCATTTTCAATAAGCACTGCATTATTTAATTTGTATAATTTGTTTGATTTATTATTCCATTTATATGATTTTGTTTTGCTACACAGAAGACATCAGCAACATACACTCCCACAGATATAAAAATGCAATATATGAGCATCAGATAAAGTTATGTAAATACCAACTCACCTTTTGTGAAAACTCTACCATTTTCTGTAGCATTGTGTTGGGAATTGCTGGATACATGATACTAGTGATAAACAGAAGATCTCCTGGTAGTAAGGGTTCCATGTAGACCTAAAAGAAATCAACAATATTTACAATCAAATCTCATTAGTATAAAGATTTACCAGTATTGGAAGGGTTCATGAGTTTTTCATAAATGTCATCTTCTTAATATACATATGTAAATTGGCATTCAAGGTAGTTTATTGGTGATTTGCTTACTAAATGTCCAACAGCATCGAGGATTTTATGTTGAACTTAAACATCATCAGTATCTTCTGCATTTTCCCCCCAATTCTGATATTTGGTTCATGTTTCTTACAAATACTTCCTGTAACCACAGCTAATAAATATGCAAATATCGACCAGGGTATACAGCCAGTTGGGACACTTTCTTAATGCTAATACCTCTCTAAACTGTACTCCAATATCATACTTCAAATCACTGGTATTGATAGTACAAACAGTTCCTAACCTTGATCTGATAGAAAAATGATATTTTTACTGCTTGTACTGACAATACCAGTGCTCTGAAGCGAGACATGACACTACAGTATAGAATAAAATTGTCCCAACTGGGTAGGGTTGACACTGGGTACAAAACTAAACATGGCATAGTGTAATCAACTCCACTCTTAGCTTGAATTTACCTAGCAACAGAACTGTAGCAATGTGATTCAGATAATCATGTCTACTGTTGCACAAGTATGTTTATAGAAACGTCCCCCAAGATAGAGAGCCTGGGCACAAAACCAAATGACTAGATCCACAAGTATCCTTCAGCTATTAAAGAGCACCCTTCCTTAACAGGTGGTCTCTGTTCCTAAGAATACTCGGTATTAATTGTAATGCACAACAGCCTAAGACTCTCTAGGAATTCCTTTCCTATTGTTATGGATGTTCCTCAGCATAATCAGTATTAATTGTAATGCACAGCAGCCTAAGACTCTCTAGGAATTCCTGTCCTATTGTTATGGATGTTTCAGCCAGACCGGTGCAGCTTTTGTGCAGAGTGATGCTAGGTATTATGAGCTGGCCATTCATAAGAATCTCTGCTTTTGAAGTCACTTGGGATACTGCTGCACTAGCCTTTTAACCAACGATAGGTTTTCCTGGCCAGTTGTCTTGGATAATGTGATAGAATGACCAAATAGGTATTAATTGTCCTTGATGACATGCCCACCTGAAATTGGTTTTGAAATTAACTGTTTTTCCTTTCTTCTCTCACTTTTCATATTTATTAAATTACAACCTCCTTTCGTGACATTTAATCCATGACATCCTCCAAATGGAGCAATATTTTCCTGAGGAGACATTTTTGGGAAGTCGTTCATATAATGTATCTTTCTTTACCATATAAAGAAAACAACGCAAGATTTGCTGATCTCACCTGAGTAAATCTATTCAGGAAACTCTTTGGGAGTCCTTTACGACCACCTCCTTGTTTCAGAGGATTCTGACAGGCGAAGATTCTAGTCTTCTTGTGCTGAATCTGAAAATACTTCCCCAGCTCTGGTACAAAAATCTCACCCCTGTGATCCAGACAGGCATTTAGTCCTTCCAAAACACTTTGAGAGGCTAAATTTAACTGCAAGTAAACAAAGACAAAATTATTTGCAACAACGTTAACATTCTGCTGGCTTGTGAATCTTTGAGAGAAAACTTGTGGTTTTGTTCAATCATTTTTTTTTTTGTTCTCCCAATTTCTCTATTTTGAGATTTTAAGACACAACATGCATGACAAAGCATTTTCTATTAGAGAAAGAAATAGTTTCCAAATTACACTGATGAAGGACAATTAGCCATGTATTCATGGTTTTTCAATATATATTCCCACTAATTGCTAAACTTCAACCTGATTTCAAAAGAGTTTTTCAGACAAACCTCATCAAGTACAACCCAATGGCCAGCTTTTAATGCTTGTAAGAGGGGGCCATCTCTCCAAGCAAACTGACCCCCTTCACCACCTTCTACCGGTAGATCAGCACCAAACAAATCTGTCACATCCTGAAAGGAAAAAGAAACAAATATACAAGTTCTCTTTACATTTACTTGTCAAGAAAGATATGATAAATTGGGTTCATCTACTTGAAAACAAACAAATTTCAATACATGCAGTGAAAATTTTCAAGGATATTTCTCAGTTGTCACTAGGACAACCAGGATTTCTTGCTTGGTTGTCTGAACAGCAAATTTGGTTGTTCGAAAAACTGCAGCAACATGATAAAAAGCGAGCAATATGTACACTGTAGGAGAGACGTTTAGGTTTGGGCCAGTAAAAACTTCCCTTTCAGTGGATCATAGGTCTACCTTTCTCTACATCTTATTTCAGTATCTCCAAAGGGATGGAGGGCTATACCAATTTATCATTTTACCCACCTTGGGCGTTTTCAATGCAATCTGAATTTTGTGAAACCAGCTTTCATCTGCTGGACCACCACCAAAGTTGATTTCGTTGTAAGAACAAAAATTTTGTCATCTCGGACAATCAGACAACCATTGACATGATATACATTTGATACCTATTAAAGTCTGCTTGGATTACTTCCATACCTGATCAGCTGATACGAAAGGAGACACTCAAACAAAAAAATCGTGATGAGATGGTATTATATGTATCTGGGTGATAAGCAACTCTCCCAAAATATCAGCTGACTTTTGCACTTGATGTATGTTTTATTATTTCCAAAAATGTATTTTGTTTCTACTCACAGTCTGCTCTGACAGATTAATCCTGACAATGTTATTTCCGGAAGATTTTGCCAGAGCTGTGACAAGACTGGTTTTCCCAACACCAGGGGAACCTTCCAGCAGGACAGCTTTTGGTAGCTGGAGTGCCCTGAGCAATCGGAGAGCATTCATGGCGGAAGTGGGGGCTGAGAGGGTGTAATGGTGGGCCTCAGTGTCCATGAGTGGTCCTGCAAAAAGGAAATGAATACACACAAGTTAAAAAAAAATCGTCTCAAGATGAATATAATTTTTCTTGGAAGAGATTTCATGGTTGTGCTAAGGTTCATGTGATGCCACCCCACTCATTGCAGTTTTGGCTAATAATGCTATTACTTTCAAGAGAGGATAGAATTCCTCCTCATTGTATCATGGATTTGACAGGGGATGTAACCATTGCATTCATCTTCAGAAATATCCACTCTGAAATTTTCCAATCAAAATAAAACTTCTTTTGTCAACATGCAGTATCCTTCTTTACCGTAAATAAAGCAAAAAGGATCTTCAAAGTTTGAAAAAACACCATTTTAATGGTTTAAAAATAAATGTAGTAACCAACCTCTAGTAATGTAAAATGGATTGATGCCAAACAATGTGTCAGTTTTCTGCACCCAATCCACAGGCTGCCCGACCTTCTCTGATATGAATGGTGTCAAAGTTGAAAGGTCAACCCTCTGTCCAGTTAAATCGACAATCTGCTTGTGCAGAAACTCTAGACAGATCTGTCTTGCACGATGTCCGAGCACTTCTGCTCTGGAGTGAGGTCCGACTCCCAAACCATCCAGGAAGACCAGACAGGCACCGTGGGTGTAAGCCTCTGCTGGGTCCATCCTTTTGATGGTAGTACTGTGGATGACATCTGGAGCACAGCAGGTGTTGATAAAGTTTACCCATGATAGGAGATCACGAACACTAACTGTACACCTATAAAAATATAAACATAATCTCGACTGTTAACAAACTTGGTACGTTGCAGTGATGATTTGCAGTAACTTCTTGGATCTGTACCTCTGAGTTTGTGCATTGTCAAACTGGTCATGTTTCTAATCTTTTGTTGAGTTTTTTTGGGGGGGTAAAGTCATTATGTTCTGGGGGAGGGGGAGAGTGGGTTGGGGGTAGTTGGGGATGGATAGAATGATGTAGCATGAGATAACCCAGAATATGAACAAACAGACTTTCAAAAGTTCATCCATAATTATCACAGAGTTTGAAATGAGCTGATGTGAGAATTCCTATTCTAAACTAAATCCTTTATTGTTAGACAGGACACTCAGATGAACATGCAAACAACATGAATACTTTCAACAAACAGATCCTGTGAACGATGTTCACAATAAGTCAACATTCCCATCAACTAGGCCACTTCCTTCCTCCTTTAACCAACAAGGAGCTCAATTTGGTGCATTTCCATTGTATAGCCAAAGATAGCAAATAAGAGTTCTGTTTCAAAATGGAAAATAAATTAACTGTTACATACTTTTGACCAACTTCATTGTTCCTGAACCATTCTAAGAATTCCATCATTGCTGTTCCTATGCCACTAGAGCAGTCTTCCTGATTGGCCAGTTGTATCCCTGGTTTGATGTTGTGCTCAATGATGTCAACCAGATCACCCTTAGTTGTGGACTGCTCGCACCAAATCTCTGTGAATCTGTTCCTCAATGCAGGTGAAAGCTGTAAGTGTTAAAAAGCAGAATTTGGAAAGGTTGCAAAATTATATGGCTTAAAGAATTATCGGTGTAGGTCAAGGACAACTTCAGTCTTCCGGTTTATTATGCAAAATAGCACACCCAGGTGCAGCTGCTAAAGGTTGCTAAGTCCAGACGGAGTATTAATGTTTGTTGTGTAAAGTATTCAACACTCTGAAGCATCCATTGTGTCATTAAATGCAAGAATGCAAACATATCGGCCTAAATTTTGATTTGCTTCGGCCAGAGACAACACGTTGCTATGGCTACTAGATGCTTTCAATTTCACATGACAAAACGTTACGATGCAGAAGGACTGTGTGGTACCTCTTTCTTGCCGTAATCTCCTCCAGGATTCATGGTTGCTGTAATGTGGAATCCATCTTGGGCGTCGACCTCCTCCACATCGTCCTGGTTCTCCCCGCTGCCTCTCTCTGCCAACAGCAACTTTTGCTCCGGTTCCAAGACGCTGTTCAGTCTTTCCAGGACTGAGTCGTCAGCAAGAGAGATCTCATCGATGAGGAATGGATTTCCCTGTTTCATCGCCAAGACTAGGGGTCCATCGCACCACTCAAACAGCTTCTTGTTGTCATCCTGGAGATGCAGGGAACAAATTGAGCAGGGTGTCCATAATGTTTTAGGTCATTGACAGGTGTATTAATTTTGACTTTGTTATCTTGTTGAAATATGCTCTCTCCCTCCTCTCCCCCTCCAATCCACATCTCCCCCCCCACCCTCCTCCCCTAAAAAACAATTTTTTCTTAAAATGGCTTATTCCGTGGCAACAGTATCATACAACTCTTTTTTGTATGGTTAAGCTTATCAAAATGTAAATTTTCCATAGTTTTCTTGGGATACAGTGATACTGTATCTGAGAATGGACATTATAAGCTAAAACCACCTAAGCCATGGATACCTGACATGTAAAAGCTTGCAGTATTTCTATCTCAAACTACACAGAACTAATACACCACAAACAATCATGAATAAATGACCCTTCTTATTCAACCTTAAACATTTACAGATCATAAACATTAAAGCACATAATGAAAATCAATCAAATTTTGCATTGGTGTGTCAACAAGAAGAGAAACATACATATAAATAAACTAATCTCACCTCTGCTTCATGGCTCCTGACAGGACGCAACCCGCCCAGGAAATCTGAGGTTTCCGTGTGAAGGTGACAGTTGACAGAAAAGAGCTGCTTGCTGGCTAATTCAGAAAACAACTGACATACAGTAGTCTTGCCACACCTGGAAAAGAGTATGCATAAAATTGTATAATGAGTTGCTTTTCAATAGTCTCAGACATTATTTTGTTTTGCGAATAACTGCAGTTCTCTTGCTAATACAAACTCTGGAGTGTACCTAAATGCGACGTCAAATCACAGAGCACGATGCTGGCAGGCTCAATTATAATCCTTTAATATCAAGATGTTGATAGAGAAGTCATGACAATGTTTTGTCTATATCAGCATCAAAACAATAAGATAATAAGATAGATTAAACTGGTAGGACATTTCATGTTGAAGCAGGCTGCACACTTGCTGGCTAAACACGACCTGACTGTATCCCACCATTGTGTCGTGGTATTCGATAGTCGTGTGAGTGACAGTAATTCAAGTATTTTAGCATATGGGTATACAATACCTCTTCTTTTTAACTGCCTAGTTACAATTTCCCTTGTCACTCTATTATTCATACTTAGCATATAACTTCTTTTAAACATTTCAAATGTCAAATACTAACCCTGTTTCTCCGACCAGCAGGACTGGCTCGCCAAACTTCAGAGCTTGGCCGACTAGAACTGCTAAACGGCGCAGGCTTGCGGTCCAGACCAGATGTTCAAATCCCTTTGGAGTTGGCGTATTGATGACCTGCAATGGAAACAGCATTTTAGCATTTTTGGAGAAAGTTTACAACCCTTAAAAATGACATTGTCTGTCAGTGTGAGATGTCTCAGCCGATACAGTAGCTGTTTGTGTTTGGTAATTTCACCAAACCTACAGAGTATTACTTCGAAGACCTACAGAGTATTATTCATAACCTTGCTTTTTTAACATTCCCCAATGAGTTGAACATCAATGAGGAGTAGACATCATTGCACTTATCACACCTTGAATTGTAATTATTGTAGTTACAAATAAGTCTCTCAAACAGCTTACCTTCTCCAAGATGGGTTTTGTCACCAACGAGGTTTCTTGGTGTAAGCTGAAGAGGTTGCCATCATTCACTGTTCTCTTCAGTTTTTGCTGGAGGACTTCCTTCACCACCTCTCTCTCCTCCAAGCGGCGGACTTTGCCAGCCAGGAGAAGAAAACCTACCAAAACAAAATAAAATCCCATTGTTTTATAATTTTGATAAACTTTTTGTGACTGTTGTGTAAAATTTGAAAATCATAGCAGATAGGTAGCACCACCAGCTTCCAAACGTCCTATCTGCTCAATCCGTGCAAACTTTTCTCATTGCTTATGTGCCAAACGTTTGTATACTAACCTAACACAACAAGGTACAATTTCCTGTGACCTCATAACTGCTGATATTCAATGCATATGTAACAGGAACACATACACACTTAAACCTTATTAATGAAATAATAAAAAAAGACATCACTTCTTCTAAGAAGTGAATATTTTTGTATATTACCTTAAACAAGTGTTACTCCTCAAATTGAATATTTGACAGATCGTGCTATTAGAGGAGAGCTTGAGAACATAAATTTTGATATTTATTCCAGTTTTCTTTAATACCTTCATCAGCAATGTGCTGGTCCCAATCATGGAAAGTGTCCCCTCCAAGGCTGGACTGGTGATATCTCTCGGCCCATCGGAACAAATCTCTTAGCGTCATGAAACCCTGCTTGCCGGCAAAAACACCTGAACCTTTTCTTCTCAACTGTAATGAACGAAAGACCAAATTGATTCAACTCTTGTGAATCAACTCCTAAGAACCATGAAAGTCCACAACATGTTTCATGGAACATAACATTGTCCCCATAGCAACTTGTTTACCTTCCCATCTGCTTACAATCTGTACACGCACCACCATATTTTTGATTAAATATTCTTGCCATTTCAAGTCCCGAACATTCATGATATGCTAATTACTATTGACAAACATCAGATTCCAGGGCTAGAGCTGTTTACATTATTCTGTTGGTCCAATTCCGGTTACACATGCACTCAGAGAAAATGTAGGTAAGACTAACTAGTAACAAAAAGACTAACAAGTAACAACCAATCAATACTTCCAGCATTGCAAGACTTGACAAAAATCTCTATATTCATGATTGTGGGAGCAAAATAAGTTTGTTTTCTCTGATTTCCATGATGATATAAAGTAATTTATGTAGTGAAGGCAAACACAGCACTTACAAAGAAATTAAATCATCTAAAAAAAAAACAATTCTGAGAGACAGAAAGAAAGAGGAGAGGATTGGGGGGGGGGGGGTGGGGTGAACAGTGTGTGAATATGTTAAATTTTACTTACCCCTAGTTCCAACATGACAGAGACCATCTTCTGACTGTAAGATTCTGGGATTGCACAACGACCATGAAGTATAGTCTCCAATTCACGGCTTGGAATTTCGTCAAAATGTAGTTCCACAAAACGATTTCGGAAAGCTCTGGATAAGATCTGTTGGAAAAGAATAACAATTCATTAATACAACTCTATTACAATTGCAGGATGGAAGACTTCTTGATGTTAATCATTTATGTTGCTGTTGACTTATTGTTATTGTTGCTTTTGTTGTTGTTGTCGTTGACTTTTTGTTGTTGTTGATGCTAACATATTGGATACAACTCATCATTCCTCTTTCCAAGTTACCAAGTCAATAGGTCCTGTTAAGCAAATCTGTACCAATTACTGTTATTATTTTTTTGCTAGAAAAAGAGCATATCAAGCAGTCTGAAGATATTGATGATATAAACCATATTTTGTGAAAGAGGAAAAACTGATCACAAAGGAAAGGCATTTCTACAAACCTTTCTGCCACCATACTGTCCAGGGGGATTCTGGGTAGCAAACAACATGAATCCAGGATGAGCAGACACCATCTCCTGGGTCTCTGGGATGAATAGCTCTCTGTTATCATCAAGTAGCTGCAACATGAAAGTTTAATAAGTTTGCAATTTAAACCTGACATTTCTGCAAATATTTACAATTAGTAAACATTACTAATTAGTCCCAAAATTAGTCCCAAAAAAAAAAAAATTAGTCCCAAAAATAAGTTTGCAATAGAACCTGACATTTCTGCAAATGTTTTCTTATTAGTAAACATTTCTAATTAGTCCCAAAATAATTGATCACCCTTCTAATGAGTCCACAAATGAGCTACTGTTTTAAAGTCTCACAAAAATGTTTTGAAGTCACTGGTGGCTTGCACCCTTTCACATGGCTTCGATTATGAACACCATTTGTAACTTTTTTGACAGAATAAAAATTTCACAAATTTTACAAATGCAATTCATGAAAAATCGTGATAAAGTTTGTGAATGAGTTCCACTAGTCTGATATGCCTTAATCCTCAAAGAAAGTCATGCCTACCCTATTAAGAGCTTCCAAAACATCCGATGGTGCCAAATTCAACTCATCAAGAATGATCCAGTAACCTTTCCTCATGGCATCGACAAGTACTCCTGAAAGGTGGGGTAAAAAATAGTTGCAAAACTCAAATCACAAACGTTTATTGTTGATGTCAAATATTCTGTACCTTATAGTGAGTGTTTTTTGTGGCTCTCATGGGTTGGTGAAATGTAATTGTACAATTCTGTGATGAGATTCAGATTGCTGCAGTCTAACTTTCAAGACAATTCAGCTACTATCGATACAATATGCCCTTTAATGTTTATGCATTTAACTACACACATGCTTCTGGCAGTTTGTGAACAGTGTTTTCTCTCTTTTAAAGAAAAGTACGAAGAATTATGCTTACCCTCTTTGAAGACTAGCTTTCCAGTTTCGTCGGCAGCATAGAAGCCTACATACTCCTGTAGGTCAGTGTGCTCGTGGTTATTTACACGTACACAGACATTTCCTGTCAGCTGTGCCAGGTACTGTATCAAACTAGTCTTACCAACAGACGTCTCTCCTTGCAATAACACTGGAAACCGCCTGAACGAGAAAACAATTAGACATCTTCTGAGTCTGTTTTACAATTTTGTGCAGCAAAGCAGACGAATATCAATTTGTAATACAAATAGTGAAACGTATTCATGAAACCATATTACATAGGTTCTTAAAGGTGCCCTGCTGGCTGAATTAAGCCTGTGAAAGATTTCACTTTGGCCCAATGAAAAGGAAATCCGCTCACATTCTTGCACTTATGAGGTAGGAATACCAGTTCTTATGTCCTTGGCTCGAGCACCATACCGGCCTACCCCTGCACATTGCTCAATGTAGGTACTGTAAGATTGTGGTTTTCTCACGCCCCTTGTACCAACCAATGTTTTTTCTGATCCTCGTAGAAAATTAGTTTCAGAATTCCTGCGATATTACATTGCTAAAATGAAGCCAATGTCTCTTGAATGTCTACCTATTAAATACTGTGTAGGTTAAAAACTATTCCTATTGTTCTTTCATTTTCCCTCATTCAAAGTAATCTGAATCGGAAATATACAAGAGCGTTTTGAAACAAATCTCAACGTGTTTTCTCCCCGACCACTAACAAACCAATTAAGCCTGGCAACAGCTCCTTGCATATTGACTTGTGAATGATCTACTTCAGATCTCACCTGGCACTGACAATTCTGGCTAGCATCTTCAGGTTCCCTTTCACTGACTGTGTAAGAATATAACCCTTCGGTTTACATGGTTCCTTCTGACCCTGAGCGATCCAGTAACCTTCCACCTTGGTGAAGTCTCCGTTCAGAGGGGGAGGGATTGGCTGTCCAAGGATCCCTTTCACACTTGTCTTTCCCACGATGTACTTTAGAATCAACTGCCTGACCATCGGACATGAAGCCTTGTCTAGCTGGGTCAGGAAGCTCAAGCAGAAACTCTAAAAGGAGCAGAAAAAATAAGGAATATTTATAATCCAAAAGAAACAAAGCAAAGCATCCATTTGGGAGAAACTACAAAATCAGCTGTTGTCTTTAAATAACGCACATCTTCCCCTTTTGTGAAAATGACAAACAAGTGACTTCACATCTTTCACTCTAAAAACTTAACTAGCTGGGTCATACTTGCTCAGTTACAAGAGGACTATATTCCTGACTTGCAAAATTGATATGCACTTGAAACCCACACTAGACTAGCTAACAATTCTTTTTCATTGAGAATTTTAATATCTTCTATGACATAATGTCTCATATTAAAGTGATTGCTGTATGATTCTACAAATGTACGTGGCAACGTTACCTTAGGTACAACAACCTTAGGTCTTTATCTTACATTCATTTTAGTGTTTGGAGATATTCAAAAAGTGTTTTCAAGTCAATACAAATTATGCAGTCGAATGAATGATGAGCTTTCCAACTCTACTCTTCTCAGTTAAACAAACTCATGTCTTGGATTCCCCAAGTCACTTGTGCAAATCCAAATCTAGTTTTGTTTATCCTTGTAAACTTTTATCATCTACATCACATCATACCTCGTAAAGAGATCGGGGTATGATTCCACAGGGGTTGGTGGCAGCATAACTGAGGGCTCGACATAAGGTTCTCAAGCTGAAGTGAGGGTGGTGTCCGGTCCCGTCCATCAGTTTGGTCTTCGATAAACTTCTCACTGAAGTGTAGAAGCTAAAGGAAAAGTGGCAAAACATGACTTATAGCAGGAGCAATGGAACAAAGATAAAACAAATTCAGTCACAAAATGTGTAAATGTGATGCTCTATGAAGAGGTGGTCTTTTAATAAAATACAAATCATACCTATTATTACATCACAATTGATTCAGAAAGTACTGCAAAGTATGAATAACAATTTTAAATTTTAAATTGTCCTTCTTAAGCATATGTCTTGTTCCTCCCATCTCTCCAGTGTGAACAAAGTACTTTTTAAGACAAAGTTGCCCAGGAAAGAACCTGGGTACGAAAACCAAACTACCGAACGACTGATCTGCTCTCGACCCTAGTCCCCTTGCATCGGGACTGTGACTGTGTGATCATCGTCAGGTGTGTATCACCATTCCCCTCGAAAGGGGGGTGAACAAAGTATTGTAACACTGTTACTGTTAAGCTGTCGAGCAATGGGGAGTTCTGTGTGGATGGTGTGGAGCCATTGTAGAAGTTTAATCCCCTTTGGAATTATAAGGGGATTATCCCTCTTGGCATTAAGTAGACCAGTTTTAATTGTTACCAGATTATGGCTTTTGGGGCTGCTCCTATGGATCGGCGGCGTGTGGTATCAGGCTTTTCCTGGGATTGCTATGTAATGATGTAACACATGAGATATTTTCTAGGGATAATCATGTGATGTCATTCATCAAGGAGTACAATTGTTTCGGGAGGGTGGGAATGCACTGTAGCATTTGGGTGATATGTCTTAAGCTAAGTTCTAAGGTAAAGTTCACCATTTGCATAGATGTGGTATTTCCATGTATTGTTAATGGATTTATATAAAATGTTTTACTTGAGTGGGACCGGACAGTCTACTCTGGTTGCCGTTGGAAGGAACATCTTGTTGGTAGGCTTCAGGGCCATGTAGCCTCAAGATTGTACAACACATCTAGTTCTATGCACTCAACATTACTGTAAGAAGTGGATTTATCTACTTTAACTGGATTTTGTACCTTTTATTTCTCTGTCTTTTTGTTTCTACTTGTTTTAGGTTTTGTAAAGCGCCTAGAGGCATTTTGGTATTTGGCGCTATATTAAGAACTTATTTATTATTATTATTATATTATGCAAAGCAGGTTGGCATTTGTACTTGTATAGTATTTAACAAAGTTCAAAGGACATAGCTTTCTTGCAAGGTAAAATCACATCACTTCTGCACATCACCAACAAAAAATCCTCAAATACACACAATACTTAATATATTTTCTTCACAAAAAAAGAAGCACAGCGAATCCCCATACATTGGCAGGTGGGTTCGCCTTATTAATCCATTCATTGTCATTCCTGTCAAAGCCAACTTTTGGCTCGCAAAGTGCAAGGAAGAATGGATCTTTTCTAGAAAATGGGGCTTAAACTTAATTATCAAAGAAAAACTCACTTGACAATACTTTGGACTCTTCCTGCTGAAAGGTTAAATCCTTTCAGATAATCACATATCAGTATCTGCAGGTCTGTGGGCGACACAAGCTCATCGACATAAAACTCTGTGAATCTGCAAAACAGGATAAAAAAAATGTCATAGATCCAATATTTCTACATCTGCAATCAAAAATAGGATCAAAGGAGGGGAAAAGGGAGCATATGATCTCTATCCCAATCTTCCAGAAATCTTGAGCATACTGGTTTTTAGTATGTCACCCCCCCCCCAAAAAAAAAACCCACACACAACCCAATGAAGTCAGAGCAGTAATACTATATCAGATCACATTACTACTTCAATAGATTAAAATAACAAACTGTACTAATTTTAAAAAGATATAAATAAAGTTTTACCTGTTCCTAATGCCCATTGGTAGTTCCTTCTTCCCAATATCGGTGGCAGGATTCATGCAGGCAAACAGACGGAAGTCTGGATGACGAACCACTGGTTGAAGGTCTCTGTAATGCAGATACAAAGATAAATTATGCAGTGCGAACGGTCATATTGAGACTTGCATTTACGGGTAGTACCATATTCAATCACCCTCCTAAAGTTAATGGCCGGTAGTGACTTGTTATGATAGCTGTAATGGTTCTGTAGCTTTACTCCTTTTTCCAGAACTATGTTTATAATGCCAACCAACTTTGAAAAATAGTTTGATTAGATGAATACATGATTATGAATATTCACAAAAGAGCTCATAGTTTTATTCTATTCAAAACAGAGGTCCTACTTTGTCACAAAGTATACTCGAAAGGGACATTTGTGACACACTTGGCCAAAGGTCAGCTACCCCTGATTTATGTGAACACAAATATATAACCGCTGAAGCAAATCCTTGTAGAAATGGTTACAAATCTCAAGTTATACAGGAAAAACACTTACCCCTTTTCCATCAACATCAAAGATGAATTTGGTCCCTCCAGGAGACTACTCAGGCACTCTAGTGTCTCAGCACTGGCCAGGTTGATTTCATCTAACAGTATCCAGTCTCCATCGTGTAGTGCCCTCACCAATGTGCCCTTCAAGGAAACATGGATAAACGGATGATACATGATGAAGACGGCCACATTATTTCTACCACTCTTCAATCCATTCAATTCATGCATACTCTCTTTATTAACAGTTTTTTTGTAATGTGTAAAAGTAAGTTGGCCTGACGTTTCGATCCTAGCAGGATCTTCTTCAAAGGCTAAATGACAAGTAACACTAACAGAAGGGACAAAAACACGCACAGAATACAGACAGGTTAACGAGCATGGTGAACACAAAGAGATGGATGTAAGGGGATTAGTAGACAAGGGATGGCCAGAAGAAAGAAAGAAACCAACAGGGGAAGAGGAGAGGTAGGAGATAAACAGTGGAGGGACAAAGAGAGGATTAAGGGAATGGGGTAGGGAAAAAGTTTTTTTGTAAAGCGTGTAAATACTTTCTGACAACTCACCTCAACAAATGTAAAGGCCAGAGCACCTTCTGCATGCTTAATTTGGAGTTTTAACTTATTCAGTTTCTCGGACACTTGCTTCCATTCTTTGGATATCTCCTGCTGTTCCTGGGACGGATCTGAACATTATAAACAGAATCAAGGAAAGGAAAATATATGGAAAACAAGAACAAACTCGTTAGCCTTCAGATATAGATTGGCATCTCACAGATGGGTGACTGCATTGTGATCAATAGCTTCAGGACTTTCTCACTTCTATAAATAGCTGAGTATGTTTTGGAGGGGATGGGATGGGGTGGCAGGCAGACAGGGCTTACTACTACCATCAGCTACTTCCCTTTTTATAGATTTCAACAGACTCTGCAAATTCAAAATTCTTCTTGATTTTACATCAAGGGGATATTTTTGTCTGATTTCTTGATGATAATTACACACATAAACTCAAAATTTCAAAGGACAATGCAACAATTCTTAACGACAGTGACTTACTTTTAATTGCCTTTTGTTTCTTTACGGCAGCGCCTGTGCTGTGAGTCATCAATTTCAACAAGTTCTGCCATTGGTGACCGTGGAAACTTTTCTGAATGTGTCCCAGGAATTTTAAGTTTTGCTTCCTTGAAAATGTCTTCACAAAGATTTGCTCAAACTTCTCTCTGACCGGAGCTACAAGCCGACGTATATCGACTGGTTTGTACCTGCATGAGAGAGAAGAAGTTGAAATAAGGAAATATAGATATCAGACATATCTGATGAATAAATAATGTAGCCGATATGCTTCTTATGCTATGTTTGTCTAATGTATGAGAATATAATTCAAACGAGTATATGGGAACAATTTGAGAGGTGTTTGTATTTTAATTTTTCAGTTTGCTCTTTACATGTCATTTATGAAGGTTTACACCAACTATAACAAAGTCAATCAATTCAGAATTTTCTAAACTTTACCTTCTGCTGGTTTTTAGTCAATTAATAATACAGTATTATTATTGGTTACATACAAATATTTCCATATGTGACTAATAGTATCACTCACCCTCCAAGTAAATCTGTACTATCACTCTGTTGATTCATGTTGATGACCTTTAACCTTTGACCTGCCAGTTTAGCTAAATATTGCACAGTTGAGGTTTTTCCTGTGCCTGTCTCTCCTACAAGCAACACTGGTTCCGTCCTGAAGATACAGGCAGCGATTCTCTCCAAAAGAACCAGGGAATGTCTCGTGAAAGAGAAGTTACTGCGACTTCCACTGAAGAGGAGAGAGAAAAAAAGAAGAAACTTAGATGACCTTCATAACATTTTAGTAAAAGAAAAATTGTGGAAGTCTCTACTGAACAGCTAGATAACTGTGAACACGCATTGCATCCGGGTGCAGAATGACATCGCAGTATTTATCATCGCAAGGGATTTGTTCACGTTTAACTGATTAAAAATGCTAACACTGACTACCAGCTTAAGGCAACTCCTCCGAAGAGAAGGAAGCATTTAGTCGCATAACATTGCAGACATAGATACTTGCTGTTTTATAGTGGAATATGTGTATTAAAGGCTACCAGTTTCATTTAAAGTTTGACCAAAGTTTTTATTTAGTAATATTTAATAACTTAAAAACGATTGTGGCCTTTAGTATGTAGACTACAATTACTCTCTGACTATTGCCCATGGTGAAACTTTATGATGAAAATTAAAGGATCAAAAGTACATTAACACCAAAATTCATACCATCTACCAAAGTTTGAGTCACTAATGAATCAAAAAGTCAACTGTTCATAGGTCAAAAGACATGACGATAAATTTTCACAGCCTGGGGAAGGTGTCAGTTGAGTAGTTGCCCCATCTTCATCATTGTGGAGAATATTAGTGTTGGTGGGTACCTACATGAAAATGTGACTGGTTTTGTAGCCTTAAAAGCTCAATGTTAGATCAGAATGTTTGAGGGAACTGCTACTATTCATAATATACATTTTTTATGGTCAAACTGGATTAGCAAGATGGTCAAATCACAGATAAGATAACTGTTTTGACTTTACTTATTAATAACATTGTCGGACATACCTAAATATCTCTATATATGTTTTTTAAATTTTGTAAAACCACCCAGACACCCACATAGTATACACAAATGAGATGTCCACTGAAATCTAAACATATGATCTGTTCAAGAAGAACAGGGGTTTACTGGTACCCGAACATACCTCTCTAATGAGGCAATCTCTTGAACTTTCTTTCGAAGAGTGATTCTGCCCACCCTGACAGAAGTCGGATGTACTTCTATGGCAGGTTTGTAGCTCTGACAGAAATACTGGGTTTGTTCTCTGGAAATGTTGATCAGGGCACCGATGGCCTGGGCCGCAGCCAGTCGCATCTCAGGCTTGGGTAGGCAACTCGTGAAGCAATCCAAAGCCTGTGTATCAAAGAGGGAGAAAGCTAAATCCAAGGAACTTTGACAATGTTTGTTTTCATGGCATTACAGGAGCAGAAATATTGATTCTAGTTGGTTCTTTAACCAGAAGGCACACAGACAGGGTTCATAAACTGAACATGTTATTGGGTACATGACATTTGCATAATCTCATCAAACTATAAATTACTATTATAAAAGTTTCCTTTATGCAGGGTGAAAATGTTACTGTTTTCTTTTGAGAGAATAATTTGCTCTTTGCTATTGCTGATGTGTTTCTACTGTCATCTTAGGCACCATGTCAAAAGTGGTGAGCTGAGGGGGCTGCAGCATCCTGCAGCTTGGCTGCATAGTAGGACAAACCTTTGTATGCTGTCAGTTTCACATAATAAGCACTGTAGGTCTGAAGACAAAATACATACTATTGATATTGATTCATCCTAACCAGGGAGTTTCATAACAACTCCCTGTCCTAACTGAGCAAGGATTTTTGCAGCTGCTGCAGCTAGTTTTTTTGACATGATGCCTAACTGTTCTAGAAAAAATTTCTGTGAACTGCTCACTATGGTTGTTGTTGTGAGATAGAGAGGCTGAATATCATATAAACAGATACCGATTACAACATATCACACTTCTCACCTCCAGGAGGACCATGTTGGCTGTCTGGCTAGTTGTAAAGTCCTGATCTTGAGATACACGATCACACCATTTCAGAAGATCCCTTTCAGAAAGCACAAAAAAAAATTCGGATATGCTAGTACTTCAAGTAATGGTTACTAAGGGTCAACTTTTGCAAGCATTGTTACAGCTAACGTTTACTTTCTTTTTATCTATTTTAACATGAGATTGAATGTAACCTATTATGATTGGCTAAGAAGAACTGCCTTACTCCAGGCATGGCATACTCCAGGCATGGCATACTCCAGGCCTTAGTCCAAGCCATACTCCAGGCATGTAATTAGTTAAGTCATAAAGTAGTTAGTCATAATTTCACTTTACTGTTGCCAGATATATTCACACAATATCAGAAAATTAGAAAGAAAAAGAAATGGAATTTTGTATCTTTCCCATACAAAATACTATATGGATGTGGTTTTCACCTATAGATGCAGAACATTTTCAACAATTTTGTTAACAAAATCAACATCAACAACCAGAACATCCATAACAATAGGGAATGCATCCTACCTTGTAGATACCAATCGATTGCCTCTTTGCTTCCAGTTGGTCTGTTCTAGTAATTCTGTGTTTGTTTCCATGGCAACAGCACCTTCTTCTTCCTCTTGCTCATGGTAGCTGGCACAGAGAAGTAGAAATATCTCAAGCAATTTACCAGCAACTGTCTCTAGCTTAGGATACAGCTTGACAATCACCTATGGAAAAGAAACAAGACGTTAATACATGTGAATATGCAGAGAATCTAGAGAAAAACTAACGTAAATTCAATAATATGCTTTTGAACTCAAACATAAAATTTTCCATCATCAGATATTCTGTAAATAGGTAAGTCATCACACCATGTTTTTCAGTCATATCTATCTGTTAATTGTGTAACTTTTGCCCATTTTAATAACTACCTGGTATAGCTCATTCTTGGACAATGAATTGACTCTGATTTTCGTCCAGCAGTGGTCAAGTACTGCTGAGTGAGCGGACTGCTGTCTGTATAGACCACTGTCATGAGAGTAAAGCCTATAAATAAAAGAGAAAATGGATAGTAATTCTTTGCATGATACTGATTAAACTTAAGTGCAAGTATGCTTGATAAAGGCAAGATATTCAAACACAGCTGAATGTAGCAGTGCAGTTTACAAATTCCAATTCACCAGTGATGGGCAAAAAGCCAGGACTTTATATTGGTTTAATTGTAAACTTTACAAACCATTGAATACCAGATCTTGGTGACCTCTACCTCGTAACAAGAGAATCTATACATCTACACAGTTAAGTGTATATACTGTATCTAATGGAAAGATACATCAATTGCACCAGAAACAGGGGGAAGCAAACTCATTCGCTAACGTAGGGATCACTCCTCAAATTACCTCAGGGTAAAATTCCAACTTATGAATATGGGGAGACCCAATAGCAATATATGATACATTTTGCCATTGCTTTAACTTCCAGCCCTACCCTATCTACTCTTTGACAAACATTACTATCTCTCTGTGAAGAAAATGCAGGGAGGGGGAGGAGAGGCTGGTCAGTGATGGTGTCTGCAAAATTAAGTATCATTATTATATACAATGATAATCATAATAATAATAATAATAACACTTTGTATGCCAAAAATGAAAATTCTATAAAAGGCATTGAGTCAGAATTTTAGAAGATGAGATCACCTACCTCTGAGTTGCAAATATCTGGAATCCTGGTGCTGCTCTGATGGTGTCGCCGTGTCCTGGTACGGTCAGAGATCCAGACTCCAACAGAGGTAGAAGTACAGAAATAACATCCATTGGAGCGTAGTCTAGGTCCTCTAACAAGATCCACTTTCCCTCTTGGACAGCCTAGAGTACAAACAGCATCACCATGGAAATGATGGAAACATTGACATCAAAGTGGGATTCAGGGATTGTCCCAAATTTCTAATGACGTGGATGTATATATTCAAATTTCGAAATTGACCCATGTTAAAAAAAAAAAATCAGAAGCCCCCCCAACGAATTCCAAATATAGTAACATATGTCTCACCTGCCCTGCCTCTAATGTCTGGGTTTCTTTTACGAAATTGTAGTTGAAATACCTTAATTATTTGTTCATCTTTTGAGGCTGCCATGATATTGCATATGCACACATGCGATGACAATTCCTAATTGCTGAATCAAATACTATGTCTAATATAATTTCATTAAACTTTGTCAGAAACAATTTCTTCAAGATACAGTGAAGAATAATAACTGCATTCTTTAACATTAAATTTACATTGACCACCACATACAACAGTACATAAGATACAATGCATGTCATTTATAGTATATGTACCTGTGTTAGGGGACCAGGCTGCCAGACAAACTCTCCTGGAATCTCTGTGCATCGGTATGTTCCCACAAGTGCCTTAAGGAAAGAAACAGGAACACAGACTTTAAAAAGATTGAAAGGGGCTTGCTGTTGGTTTGAAAAGGTTACATGGATTTCTCCTGCCTGCTAAATCAGCAATATTATCAACATTAAGAGGGTTTACCACTCTCATCGGGTCCCTCAATTATTTGCATATAATCAATATTTGAAAATCATGTTACATAAGATCTTGTACTGATCCCTATTGGTCCCTCAAGTATTTGCATGTTGCCGTGGTGATGATTAAATTTGTTATGTCACAATCATAACTTACCTTGCTATCGGTCTGATCCCCGAGTTGTACCTTGATGAGGTCGCATGGATTTCCCCTGCCTGTTAGATTAGCAATATGTTCAACATAAGAGGTTTTCCCACTCCCAACAGGTCCCTCAAGCAAAACTGGTGATCCTGAAACAATTGCTAGGGCCAGATTCTGCAAACTGGTTTTTGTTGACTGTACTGGAATGATTACATGTGCAGATGGCACACCCTTTACAAAAAAAAGAAAGAAGAAAAAGCTTTAATTTTAAGCTATAACCTATGGCACACAGTTCAACGTATTCAGACTAATGGAAAGGTTTCTACGATTGCTGATATCCAGAGCAAATCCCATCAACAAATACATTCAAATTATGACATTTCTCTCATTGGCAAACTCTTAACTGTTAATGACAACTCTCTTCAACTTGGTTCAATTGTTTGTTTTCGGCAACTTGAGAGTATTCTGTAATGTTCCAAAAGTGACTGCAATTTATTCATATCTATTAGATACCTTCCTCCACGTTTCTACCAGACAATCTCTAAGAACAAATCTAAAACACCACAATCACGATCTACTGAAAAACCAAGGAAATATTGTCCTGACTCTTTGAATCCAGCTTAAACGGTAAAGGCACATCATCAATGAGATTATGGCAAAGATTTAGATTCCACACAAAAACCACTTCTTTCAAGATAGATGTGAAGCCTTATTCACAGTAATATAGTACAAAGTGTATTTAAATATCTCAATTGTTAGTAAATGCTGACTATCAAATTTAGGAAGAACATACCTTTCCCCCATTACTGAGTTTATCTTCCTTCGTGCTCAGTAAAACACCAGAAATTGAAACCACATTTGGAGATAGGTCTTGAGTTTGAATAATTTTCCTCCCGGAAGAAGCATCTAAACTTGTCAAGGTACAGACTTCCTTCGTTCCGCCCGTTGAACTTCCTCCGTTTATGTCTGCGGTGGACCTGGAAAGCAAAATTATGCAGAACTAGACGTAAACTTGTCTTCTGAGATGGCATAGGACTTTTAGGACATGCCATGCACCTTCATTTAGTGATATTGAAAGTAGAAAGGAAATTCAGAGCAAACTCCATGTAACACAACATCAGCATTTCGCATTCTCACACTTTTGTGTGGACAAAATGTGAAAACTTAATTCTGACTAATGTTTCAATATATAACAATTGTAGTGTATTAGTATTTTATTTTTGGGGAAAACAATTCTAAAGATTATATTATTATTTACCACATTTATATAGCGCTCTTAATTTTCATGCTTAAGCAGGTTCAAGAGCACTTTACAATGACAGCAATGACTATATGGTGTCGGAAGCATACTTAAATGCATACCGGATGAAAGCTGGAAGCATGCGTAGTATCGACCTTACAACATGGCTGTCGTAAAGTGAAAAGTTAACTTTACAATCCGTTTTGGACTGTGCTAACATGTTTTCTCCACATGTTTATAAATCACTAGATGCGATAATTAGGTGAGCCAGGATTGTAACTTATTAGTATGTAAACACAAACTATAGATGCATTTATTACAATGTAGCTTGAACATGTATTGATCAACAAAAACTATAGACACATTGATTAAATAATATTATTGATAAATTGATGAAATCAATCGTCAAACAATGATCAGGTAAAATATCTTTTGATTCATGAAAATAAAAAAGAACTCACAATGACAATTGTTGGATCTCCTTCTGAGTGAAATGTTGTAGCAGAAAGATGTCTTTCTCACTTTCACCAAGTTTGTTCAGGAGAGCGAGGGTCTGGCAAGTATACCTGAAGAGCAAAAATAGCTAGATGTCAGTGTAGATTAATACTCTTTTTCTTTCTTGCTCTCAATGGTCAGATTTCACACAAGACATTAATGTTCGGAAACTACGTATGTTCATGAATCTAATGAGCTTTCCCATCCCCCCCCCCACCTCCATGTTTATGACAGTGTGTGCCTATCTGAAGGCTTATAATCCATTTATGCGAAGCAAATCCATTGTCTATATCGCACATGTCTATATGTATATAGTTAACTGCAATTTGTGTACATTTCTGTGACAGCTATCAACTTCTGTCATTCCATGACAAATTTATGTTAACCTCAGACAGTTTAAGTTTCCAAACTCTGCGCTAAATTGGTGCCTAATCAAGATTTACTAACTCATTTAAAATCATTTAGTAGGAGAAATTATGTCAAGAGTGTGGACTATGTTTAACTGCAAAACTTTATGCCAAACAAACTGACACTCAACTGCAAAAAAGGCAAGGCAAAGTTGACTTACCATTTGACCATTTTACTATCATGCGAGAGGAAGTTAGCAAAGTTTTCCCAATCAACCATGGCTGACATCATATTCCTGTCATGCTGAACAAGCTTCAGGGCAGCTTTTACAATGTCTTCATCAGACGTTGCCCTCTTTGGCTTCTGGCTTTTCTGTGAATGTGACCAGTAGACCATACTTAGGCATACTTTCTTTGTGTCATACTCTACTGAGGCATACTTTCTTTGTGTCGTACCATACAAAGGCATACTTTCTTTGTGTTGTACCATACATAGGCATACTTTCTTTGTGTCATACCAAACATAGGCATACTTTCTTTGTGTCATACCATACATAGGCATACTTTCTTTGTGTCATACTCTACTGAGGCATACTTTCTTTGTGTCATACCATACTTAGGCATAGTTTCTTTGTGTCATACCATACATAGGCATACTTTATGTGTCATACCATACATAGGCATACTTTCTTTGTGTCGGACCATACATAGGCATACATTCTTGTGTCGTACCATACATAGGCAGGCATACTTTCTTTGTGTCGTACTTAGGCATTCTTTCTTTGCCATCAACATAATCATTCGGACTGTCCACATTAAAATTTACTGATGTGATTCTGCATGTATACTACTCATACGCTAGCACTTGTTCCGAAATACAATTTGTTAACTTTAGTTTTATGAAAAAGTATAAAAAAATTAAAGCATACCCTTTTCTTCTTTGGTGGTACATCAGAGGACAAACCATGTCCCTGAAAGGGTGATGGTGATGAAGACAAGTGGTTGAGCAATGGTGACCTGTGTTGAAAAATAGCACAATCAAACATATATCCAATTGGGACTGTTAAGAATACAGCCAGTATTTTCTTACAAAGATAATGTTCAGCAATCTAGTAATGCACACAGAACATGTAGATTTACATGATTTCAAAATCAATCAATGACATTAAACCTTTATGGTCCTGTATTTTACCAAGAAATGAAAAGTATAATACTTTTCTAAAGCTCCTTAGCATTTCTACCCAGCAGATGAAAGTAAAAATATAGAAGTGTTACCTCTCAACTCCATAACTGTTGGTCAATAAATGTTTGCCAGTGGCCACAAACAATCTGTCTTGCTCATATCTGTGGCCGTGAGTCTCTTTTGATACTCTTTTCACAGCTCTCTGTACAAGTTCCAATAGCAGTGGAGAAAAACTCTCTGATATAAATTCTGTCAACTCTGGATCTAGTAAGTGTTGGCTGAGTATTTCTAGAACATCTTGTCTGCTTTGTGGAGATAACTCCTATATAAATGACAAAAAAATATCATAGTTGATGTACATTATGAAGTGAAGCTCTATATAGCAAACATTGTGATATCAATTATCAAAGATTTAAATTAATCCAAGAGACTTTTACTCTTTGGGATTTTTCAGATCTCCTTAATTGTAACCGTCCAATAAGAGCTTACTTTCAAATCTACAATTTTTACTAAATTGTCACTGTCACTACATTAAGAAATTGAATATTAAATCAACAGCAGAGAACATGAAAAGCAGCAAAGTTTGCACATATTAAAGATCTTACCTCTGCTGTTACAAATGGTACAAGAGATTTCCTGATTGGTTCATACTTTTCTACTGCTTCCTCCAAGACATTTGTCACATCCCAATAATCTGTCTCCATTCTGCATTGATCAGGAAGCTATGTTGAGGAGCTTTCAACTGAAAATAAGAACAACATATGATACTCATCTGGTTTTAATAAAAAAAAAATGCTTGAGCTAAAGAAGAAACCACTTCTTAGTCTACATAAGGTATTGAAGTACCTGATCATACTGACATGATCGTACAGAAATTGTCAAACTGAATGAGATAATTTTAGGCCGTCTTGATAAGCATCAATGTGTGTTCATAATGGAATACATAATACAGCTTTAAAATGTACATGAGACACATGCTTGAAACAATGTTCACAAAAGCTGACAAATTATTGTCTTAGGCCTGTAGACAGTTGAAGGGTACTAATGAGATTGATGGTACTATATGTAAGTATTAACAGCATGCTCCCTCTCACTCTCAGATAAACCAAGTCGATAGGCCAGTCCTACAAAAATTATCTGTCGGAGTAACGTACAAATAGTAATACAAGTACAATTGCAACACTTCTTTTTCTGGGGTTGGACTTAGTTTTTAAAATCTGAGGGTCACATGCACTTCCAATGCATGCCGTTTGAAACTTACACCATTCAAAGTACTATTTTATCTCAATTCTTGGGAGTGCCCTTGGAAAATAACCTTAGTTTAGCTCTTAGTTAGTGTAATACTCGCAACATTAAGAAACGACATTCCGTATGTATCATGTCGCGGAACTAGGACTAGCCTAGTAGTAACATTGTCATACGATATGTTTCTACGAACCTGATGTCGAATTAAATCATAATATATATTATAAATATATTTCTCACAGCTTACGTTATCGATGCAAACCTGCAAATCTTTCAAATTCTATTATCCGCACAAGTAAGAAAAATCCGCATAATAACACCGGTGAATCACCTTTCGCCAACACCAGTACTGCGTTTTACACTCAACCTCGTGTTGTAGGACTGTAGTAATTGTGCAACATAATAACGTGTGGTGCACTGTACTTAGTGTACTAGTTGTGTGCAATTTGTTTTCACATGTGGCGTATTGCGCAATACAAAAAAAAGATACATAATCAAAGCGGACTGCGTTTGTCTTTCGGAGTCACAATATATTTTATAACTTAAATCTAAAATTTTAATTTCGAAGCCTAGATTCAATATTGCAATGAACCAATGAGCATATTGTTTTGCTATTGAAACTTCCCGGGTCGAATTAATGCATTCCTCGGAACAATGGGGGCTCTTTTGCGTGATATTATTTCTATATTAACTGTCGTGCAGTCAATTCAACCAGGCGCGGCGGAACGGAAAAATTATTGGGGGGGCTAATGTGTGGAGACCATCTAAGCGGAGCGCCACCATCGGTTGGCGCGGAGCGTACAAGAAAATTTTGGGTTTTTCAAACCCCCAGATGGCCGGAAACGGCACTTCCCGAGTGTTTTATGCTGCGAATACCTAGCCCTAAACATGGGTCTCAAGCCTGCAATTTCTCAGATTGCACGTAAAAGTCTGTGAAAACATTGTAATTTGTATATTCGATAATGTTTTAAGAGAGTAGCTATTACTCGTAGTGTACAAAGACGTTTTTGAGTGTAGTAAGGGCAGTGGCGGAGCTAGGGGTATTGGTCAGGGGGGGGCAAGAATGGTCTGTAGGGGCGCTTTCGACACTATCTAAGAGGAGCGCCACCACAGGTTGGCGCGGAGCGTACAGAAATTTTTTGAGTAAAGATACTCCCTAGATTGCAGGAAATGACCCTTTCTGGGCCTTGCTAATTTTCAGATAAACAGTGAATAAATAGGTGTCGTCTCCATTTTGTCGGAAAATTACACCAACAGAATATGAAAAATGTCAATAGGTATATGAGAGCGCAATAAAATAGTCAATAATAGCGAATAAGTAAAAAGTAGTGCTGAAAAGGGCGCCAGCAGTCCATTTGAGTCCGTCAGGGGGGGGGGGGGCATCCGCCCCCTGACTGTATATATGGACGCTCCGTCACCAAGTAAGGGGATGTTTGAGAACTGGCTGAAATGAGGCAAGTCATTGGCCTAAGACGAAGTTGTGTTACGCTTACCGGTACTCACACTCACTGCTTCCACTTTTCACGGGGCGTGAAGACGCGGTTGGGGTGACAATGTGGTCTATAGCCAGGGGACGGGCCGAGGGTCCCCCAGCATTTACTAAAATTATTACACCTATATAGTATACGTGTGCATCGGACAGATCGACAAATATGCATTGAAAAATGGGCAGATGCACGTTTCGGAGCCTTGGTAAATATTGGGGGGGCTTAACACGCATTTGCCCCCTCAACTTTTTCATTGGGGGGGGCTGAGCCCCCCCAAGCCCCCCCGGTTCCGCCGCCACTGCATTCAACATAATATGTTTTAACCTCTCCATGATCACACTAAATTGGATAGTTACAACATATTCCAGTGTGGTGTCTTACGCCATTTTGACAAAACTAGGTTCTGATTTCACTAGCACATATTATATTTGAAATCAGTCGTTTTCGTAGAATGCGTTTTTCAACATTTGGGGATTTATCGATAGACCAAGCTGTAAACCTGCAGCAACACTCTGTTATTCGAATTGGTCGGGACCACCGATAAATTGTGTGTAAGAAATTTTGCGTATTGAGCGTATATCCGCTTCTCCATCCTGCTGCAGATTTTGGTCAAACTCCACCACATTAGCCTTGTTGAGGTACCGGTACACAGTAAATAATCAAACGAAGAAAATGCATCAATTATCATAGATTTCTTCATTCCAGATCAGTTTTCATGTGTAAGACAGTGACGAAGGTTTGCCTCAGAACGGGAGAAGCAGAAAGCTGACAGGGTGGCCCGGTTTGATAGCGAATTTTATTTTCGTAGATGCTACGCGGTACGGTGGCAATCTCGATGCTGCACCGTCTCAAAATGTTTGTGTTATGATAGCCCCATGCTAAATTTTTCGACGTTTCGTGATGAAAATTTGACGTTTTATCTCAAAATGTTGACATTTATCTCGAAAATGCGACGTTTAGTCCCACCATTTCGACAATGGGTTCTCTATTTGTACTTTGTATATATTGTAATAACGAGAATATATTATGCCTTATTCTGTATAAGTTCCCCTGAACCTTTCATAATTTCCCGCCCCTTGGTTGACCCCGCGGAGCCCAGGCTTGACCCCTCCCATCATACCTAGGTCTATCATATGACTATATTATGTTTCTGGATAGCACCTCGGTTTCATTTATGATTGAATATAAGCTATACCGACTACCATGGTTGTGACATCTTCAAAGCAAAACGCAGCCTCATAGTAACATAAATCATTACCGAATAACTCTAATGGAAGTATCACTTTAATATACTGTCCTTGTTCTGTTTTACTTTCTATAAGGGTGGAATGTACATGCCTACTTACTTACTGCCTTGTTTGTCGTTAAACTTCTAAAATACTCGATAACACAAAGAGTGTCATCTTTTGCAGTTTATATCGAATCACGTTCTCAGCAGCTCTTCAAACCTGTCTGTGGTATCAAAACTGGACAATGTCATTTGATCTTCTATACATAAATAGTGTGGTAAATATATTCGTGGTATAGGGTCATAATTAAAATAGGCGTTCCCGTTACACGCTTTTCGACTTCAGGACTGGCGGGCTGAAGTGGGGTAAAGTGATTTGGAGAGAATTATTTCATTAGAGATAAGAAGAAGGGGAAAAGGAGAGATGTAATAGTTTGATTGGAATTGAATATCTTTTGATTTGATTAACCTAGATAATGGTGATCAAGGATTATTCAGTTACAGAGAAATCGTTCAACCTCGGCGGTGTAATGTTTTAATTTGTAGTTTGTAATATATGTAAATAAAAACGAGAGTGATGGAAAGTTCACAAGGGCTGTACATTGATTTTAAATAATGAGTGGAGTTACTACTTAGATGTATATAATACTTCATAAATGACAGTTAAATTTTGCATATAGAAGACTCGAGGAAGTATTTTCCTCATTGTGATGTAGTTTTTTACTTTTTGTCCTGTATTGATATTTGCTTGATCTACGGCACAGAAAGACTACACTCTATCCATCCATCCATCCATCCATCCATCCATCCATCCATCCATCCATCCATCCATCCATCCATCCATCCATCCATCCATCCATCCATCCATCCATCCATCCATCCATCCATCCATCCATCCATCCATCCATCCATCCATCCATCCATCCATCCATCCATCCATCCATCCATCCATCCATCCATCCATCCATCCATCCATCCATCCATCCATCCATCCATCCATCCATCCATCCATCCATCCATCCATCCATCCATCCATCCATCCATCCATCCATCCATCCATCCATCCATCCATCCATCCATCCATCCATCCATCCATCCATCCATCCATCCATCCATCCATCCATCCATCCATCCATCCATCCATCCATCCATCCATCCATCCATCCATCCATCCATCCATCCATCCATCCATCCATCCATCCATCCATCCATCCATCCATCCATCCATCCATCCATCCATCCATCCATCCATCCATCCATCCATCCATCCATCCATCCATCCATCCATCCATCCATCCATCCATCCATCCATCCATCCATCCATCCATCCATCCATCCATCCATCCATCCATCCATCCATCCATCCATCCATCCATCCATCCATCCATCCATCCATCCATCCATCCATCCATCCATCCATCCATCCATCCATCCATCCATCCATCCATCCATCCATCCATCCATCCATCCATCCATCCATCCATCCATCCATCCATCCATCCATCCATCCATCCATCCATCCATCCATCCATCCATCCATCCATCCATCCATCCATCCATCCATCCATCCATCCATCCATCCATCCATCCATCCATCCATCCATCCATCCATCCATCCATCCATCCATCCATCCATCCATCCATCCATCCATCCATCCATCCATCCATCCATCCATCCATCCATCCATCCATCCATCCATCCATCCATCCATCCATCCATCCATCCATCCATCCATCCATCCATCCATCCATCCATCCACCCCCCATCCATCCATCCATCCATCCATCCATCCATCCATCTATCTCTCTATCTCTCTATCTAGATAACTAATACTTTTACCTCATTAGTTACAACGATTTACCTTATATACTAACAATGTAAATGCGGCGCATCAGATAACCTTCTTAGGCCAAAGACCTCCTTTTCAAATGTAGGCCTACAAGCTAATTCTTGTTCTCGTGAAAATCTTTATGCATAAGTTAGACAGACAAAATATTATTCATTTAGTCGTGCAGTGATACATACTTATGGCTATTTCAACCATTTTGATTCTTAATATGGTACCCCATTTTCGTATTCATATTGACGACACCTGCAAGCATATCTTAATTCCTGAGAGTTTTTTTTTTTTGCTCGTGGGATTTTGTCCATATTACTTTACCTGTACTCCTTGTTTCCATCTCAAACATAAATTTAGCCACAAACACTGCCGTATTTACCACACTCATCGTCATCCGACGGAAGCACGCAGTTTATCATCCAAATAGAAATGACTAAGGTGTTGCCGATTTACAAACAAACATGATAAAATGACCAAGTATATTGTTTTAATAATCCTTATTCGTATTCTCATCTTTCTCTGAGACGGAATAATAAATTTATTACACAGTGTGACATTTAGGGAAGGTTTTCATAGAACAAAGATACCTAAGAATGATTAAAATGTGTCAAATATATTTCAACAGTCACCGCCCTTGGAAACTGATGATTTACCTACAAGCGCACATGTGGCTTACTAATACGAATATACTGCAAGATTCGAGCACAGTTGCACGGAGCGTAGACAAGGCTGGGGAAACCGTTACCGCCTTCTTAGACGGTTTCACTGGTAAAGTCCCCGTGGGGTTACTTCATTAAGTCTTTAATTATATCCATTTCGTCTCTCGTCTCGGACTCATTTTGGATGGAGTAACGGTCGGATGGGATTATACGTGTCTTATTATCAACTGCCGTATGTTTCGTCCAAGGCTTCAGAGCAAAATTCCCTTAGTTTGTTTTCGCATGGAATATGATAATTAAGAATAGTGATGTTTGCTTTAGGACAGGAAGTTACTACATCAACATCTCCTCCGGAAAAACAACATTCAGTTCTTTGAATTCTATAGAGGATGTACTGATAAGACAAAACATTTTTTTTTTAGACTTATTGAGTGATTTTGGAGTTCTCTTTCGTGGATATGCGAGAGAATGTTTAACGTTACACATATATATAGCAGAGTTCATACCCTTGTGATTAATAAGATTACAAGGTAACCGCCCTTAGTTAGCAGGAAAGTCAACTCGAGTGCACAACCGTGTGCATGCCGGATGTCTTATCTTGGGAAGTGTTTTTACAAGGAAATCTCACTCCGTCCATCAAACGATCACAATAATTAATGAAAAGTGTGCATTGTTCCATCGTACTTTCTTTGTGACTGAGTTTATTGTTTCTGTTTTTGTTCTAATTTGACCAATAATTCAGATGGAGTTTCTCTTTTTACTTTAATCATAATTTGTGACTAGGATATATCGGAATAGCCTCCTATATATGCGAATTGCCTATTTTGTATTATTAAAACTGATTTATTTAAAGACAGAGATAGGCGTAAATATGCGGCTTTCTACGTTAAAGACTTACATGAAATATGTAGTAGGCTACTATGGAGAGGCATAAGAGATTTTGAGCAAACATGGATGACTAATAAATTAACTCTCTGTCTCTCTCTGCAGTGGTTCGCTCTTTCGCACATTAAGACGTAATCAATCTAAACACTGGATGTCTCCGGTTTCCTGCAGACACGTGATCCATTGCAACATTTGCTGTATTAGAGCGAACATTCTTTCAAACATGTTCAAAACAGATTCCACTGGGTTTATTGGATTTATTCACAACATGCTTATATCTGGAGGATATATTAATACATTAGAAGTATGTAGAATGAAATAACGGTATCGATCATTGTGCTTCTCTTCTCGTACTGTAAACGAATCACGGAGATGTGTGGTCCAAAATAACTATAATAAAACAAATGGTCTTATTATTTATGATATTCACTCAAATACGGAAATAGTGGATTAAAATAATGGATAAATAAAAATGCATCTAGCTAGTAATATATGCAACTAGAGTTGAAAGTCCATTAAAAACAGGAATTTAAAAACAAAAGTTGTTTCCAAAATTTAATTAAAAATAAATGTATAAATAGATTCACTTATTTCAAATAGACATTAATGCCTTTGTATAACATTGAACAAACTTAATGGTCTAACAAAAATTAGCTTAGCTAGCAAACACTTAAAAAGGAAAGCCCATTAAAAGTAACTTTCATATCTATTTTTCGACTTCGTCATTCTAAAAGGAAAGTTATTCCCAGGTAACACTAGAGCCTAAAAAAAAAAAAAATCGAAAACAGGAAAGTGTTAACTTCCTGCATTTCTCATGCAGCCATATACACTATAAGGAGAGCTTGTCTGTATACACGATCGGATCGTACAACGTAACGCTTCATAGCATATATTATATATCCTGTATAACGTTAGTTGGATCATTTCCGCATAGGAAATAAAAAGGAAGGCTGAATTGTCCTGAGTCAGTCTGACTCTAGTTATCACGAACACTCGAAGACATCTGTTCATTTTCTATCCTGCAGTGAGCCTGTCGTCCATGTGCAGGTAACTTACCGCAAACGTACGACTTCTCATATACTGATCTCTTAACTATAATAACCGGCAGAATTTGACCTCCATTTTTCTCTGCAACCGGTGGTTAAATTCTTTCATCGGTGACTAATAACACATTTCATTTGATAATATTTGTTTTTATATGTTATATTGGGAATTCATTTGGTGTGCTATTGTGTTCGCCTCAACGTGCTGCGGTTCGGCCTTTAAAGTGTGAGGACAATTATTCACCCATATCATCACTAGGCTATTATTCCAACTTGAATGGATACGAAATAATTCACAATCATCGAGTCAGTTTGACCTCATCTCGGTCGTATCAAAGGAATTGAGCGGTTAATTATTATTTCGCAACGAATGAATTTATCTCATGTTCATGAAACAGACCACGTATTCACTGTTCGAAAGTGATACCCACGCAGGCTTGATTAACTCAAAGGGGAGTTCAGTATATTGTCCATGAAATTGACTGTGATATAAGCAAAGTGATAATAGCACACACGACAGCACACCCTTCATTGTATAGTCGGCTTATTGTATAGATATACATATCTATATACAAGGAAGTAAAAAGCATATGAAAACATATTAGTACAGTGCAGTTGCTATTGATATGATGAAGTGTAGATTGCGCATATAAACTTTCGTGCTAATCCCTGCAGACAAGAAAAGATTATTGTTGTTTTGCATTTTCTTTCGGATGTTTTGAAGACACTAACCAGAGATATACCCCTACCCTTATACATCCATGGACTCCTTGTTATTGAATGGTGCCAGCTATAATTAAAGTGAAGAGCATTAACATACGTGTCAAGCGTGTTTTTGTCTTAGCCAACAAAAGAAAGTTCTACCAGCGCAAAAACAAATCGCGAAGTTCTTTGTCCTCTCCATTTTGATTCTACCAAACACGTTTAAGGGTTAATCAGCTTGATTGAGAAATAGTAATCCCCTCTCCGGGCACACTGCGAGAACGTTTAAGATCATTTCATTATTACGGATCGTGTAGTTGACTGTCAACGTTTAATCTTGTTCAACTTGCCTTAGGCAATCATTTTGGTGAATTAAATTCTTTGAAGGATTACCTCTTTTTTTTCGTTGGAGAAAATAAGTTTTGTATTCTTCGGGTACGAAAAGAGGTGCTTTGCCAGTGAACTCATTTTCTTAGTCTTGGATGTATTAGCTGTCAGAAGTGACCACGCGTGAATCATTCTGAACGTGATCTGCATGTTGACTATAGTGATATGTGTATGGTTTAGATTTTGTGTCATGTAAAACGGACGTTTTAGATTGTCTACCATGGACATTATACTTTGTATGGAGTTTTTACGTTTAACAACGGGAGTTGTGTTTATTTAGCTATTGATTTTACTTGGATCTATTTCCAATAAGAGTTTAAATTAAAGAAGTCCAATCGATTTAATTCGCATATAAATCATGGGTTCTTCCAACGGTAAATGTAGACGTCCTAACGGTGTGTTGAAGGGGAAGGATGGATGTTCATCATTGTACGCTCTCTGTGGTAATAAACCATCTTCGGTACTTTATAGTAAAAGTCTGGAAAACTGTAGTTTGAAGTTATATCGGGTAGAGGGTGATGCTGATCAAGATGACGTAGTGGTGATGTTAGATTGTGGAGGAAGAGTCTATGCAAATGGGAAGAAAGTTTACCCGTTTGATAACAGTCAACAAAGCTCAACCGAGGAATTAAACGTGTCTCAAATAATTGGCGAATTATCTAATGGCCGACTTCCGGATATCTTCGGAAAGGGTGGAAACTTGGAGAAACATCTCAACCCTGGGGATTATGCAGGAGCTTTGGACACACTTTTGAGTATCTTTGCAGATACTTTCAATCAACTTCTTGTAGATGGACTTAAAATGCAGGACGGTATGAGGAGTTTAGAAGAAGAGAAAACCAACCTGTCTTTAAAAGTTCTTGAACTCAAGCGAGAACAACTTCATTCTCAAAAGTTAGAACTTGAGAAGAAGAAGCTTGAACTTCGTGTGGAGGAATTGGAGGCGAGTCTGAGTTTGCAATCAGGAATCTTTGGTAAACCAACTAATTACAAATCAGCAACTTTGTCAAGGTCATGTTCCATTGGGGTGGGCGATGGTAGATACGGTGGATGTAGGACTGGATCTCTTCGGCGAGATGGCACTTTGCCAGAACACCCTAGAGAGCCCAAAAATGGACGCCGTCAACCAAGACACAGAGTTGTTGCGAGGCTTCGCGAGCTGGAGGTGGAAAGAGAGCAAATAACTCACCAGAGCTCTCTGCTACAGTTTCAACTGGATGCCCTATCGGCCCAACACGAGGTTGCTCAATCAAAAGGAAAGAACCAAACAAGCAATCTGGTCAACGGGAAAAGACCTGATTCGCCTACAAAAAGTAAACAACATCATGTCGGTGACAACGTTCATCGATCTAGTAGTGCTAATGAAAGTCTGGAGAAATTAAGTACCTCCTCCAACGGGTCTTCGGTGAGTGGGTCACCGCTAAACTCTGCATTAATACATGATGATCCCTTCGAGAATGGTTCATCAGTTGAAGACTATCCAATAAATGAGTCACCAAAGAAGCAGAATGGGATTAACATAAATGGATTAATCAACACCCATGGGTCATCTGATGATACCGTTCTTGGATCAATACATGGGTCATATCAAAGTGGTCCAATGGTGAAAAGATCAGATAGTAACGGATTAAGTGGCTATGAAAGCTCAGGGGACGATTATACGGATGGTTCAAACGGTAGAGTCGTTGGAAGGTCAAGACGGCGATCGGAAAACGGTTACACTGCAGCTGATTCAGGTCTTAGATTTGTCACCAACGAGCAGAGACGAGGATCAGAAGACGAATTTACAGATGGGTCCAATAGTCATGGGCTTAGCAGATCGAGGAAAGGATCAATAGAGGATTATTCGGATGGGTCAAATGGAAGGTTCACCAGCAGGTCCAAGAAAGGATCAGATAATCTGGAGACGATACATGCCGTCAAAAAGGAATCTTCACTGGGACGTTCGGAGTCCTTGAAAGACCCCCGTTTCAAAACAAGAGAAAACTCGTGGGAGAAATATGACACACTTAAGAAGCGATATGAGGATTTGAAGAAACGTCGTGCACAGAGGTTACAGCAGGGTGGTGTATTTGTAGCCCAGGAGGACATGTCATCATCACCTGCCTTGCAACAACGCATTGCACAGATGAATTCAAGTTGTGTGGACGAGGTGAGTCTTGCGAGAAACACACCGTTAGTCGATTGCTGAATACACTGGTTGAAGTAGAAATTTATGCCAAATTTGTATAGCTTTATGTAATTGTCCAAAGAAATAGCAAATTTCTGAATGCATATTATACCAGGAGGGGGTTTCCAGAAAGTCCGTTGTCAAAATATGTCATATGTCATAAGTATAATGTTCCTTTAAAAAAAATATGAAAGTTACGTCTGTTCCTCTGGTTAGACCTCAGTGACATAATGTCAGTCTGTTTTGTTATGTCGTAACAGTTCTGTCTAAATTGTCCCTTTAGCTTCTCTAAAAGGTAGCGCTACCAAGGTAAGAGGTCAACAAATATTGTCAGAGGTCAACAAAAATTGACCTTTATGACAGTTATCGTGTCATTTTCAGATTATAACATTCGTGGTTATCATATTAGTAGTGGCAGGACATCTGATGAGCTAACTTAAAGGTCCATTCTCTTTGGTTGATAAGACGGAGGGTAATTTAATTTAAGGGATTAAATGTCTAAAGGCATCCTTTTCATGTCATCAGCAAATGACATATCTTAACTCGAGCGAAAGGAAAAGAAAGCCTTTATTAGCCAAGTGTCTACTAATTAAGAGAGACGGGTTTGTTTAATCTTTTCTGAACATCTGTGCTAAGTATTGTTTATCAAATTGCTGACTAGTGTTTATGTAGTGCCGTTAATGATATAACAACAATTGTAATGCTACAGTGCTTAACGATAATTTTCATTTTCCATAACATTTCAAATGACCGACTGATAAAAGGGATTTTCCCATGAGGCTAGAAAACGAAAATGAGATTAGTCAACCAGGGTCCAATATTTATAACTGCAATAACAGTGTGGATATACCTGAGACAATGATCCATTTATTGGATCTAATTCGATCCACTATTGTAGTCTCTGTATATGAGTTATCATTTATAGAACTATTAAGGAGCACATATAGGAGTATGTATAAAATTTAAGAATATAATAAAACCTGATATACTCCATACGTTGGAACACGAGAACAGCTACGGTATGTAGCTATATTCTGTCAATTTTGTAATATCACGAATACTCACACGACATAGCATCGAGTATGATCACACGACATAGCATCCAAAACCTTAGATCTGATTGAAGATTATCTGTAAGTTATACTTGTCATGTTAATTGTATGTATAGGTAATATTAATAATATGCTTACCTGCAATGTGTTTATGACGTACCGGTATGACGCGCTTCCTTTAATTAACTTCCTTTAATTAAAGACACAGTCTCGACGTATATATAGCTGTATGTCTGATGTCACAAACGTTAGCTGTCATCTAACGTGTGTTACCGGTAATCATTACATCTCACATATATATTATTTTTGCTGTTACGTCAAATAATGAATAGAGGTTAGGGTAAGGGGTTGTAGCGGTCCTATAGCACTCTTGATGTGAAAGTATCCAACAAACACTAAAATTTCATCGGAGTATTTCCTTAGAGATTCTGATCCTCTTAATTAGCCCTAGCCATGAGGAGTCTTAAAATAGACAATTAAATATCTCAGTTTGTATAACTGCTTTAAGAATGGCAGAAAAATGATTGTTGAGATTGTGACATCGGTGAAAATTATCTAACGTTTTACTTTATTTGTTGGCGGTGATGGCCTTTGAAACGGTTACGTTTGTTCGCCAAGTCCATGCAGGCAAATTTACCAAAAGATATAAAGAGTTTAACGGAATATAAAATCTAACTCAGATACCCTCTTATAGATTTGTTCAACATATAATCTTTACTTTGCGATTACTGAATGTTTTCATTCATGATTTCATATACATGTTAATAATATGCAAAAAGGAAAAAAAAGAGAAGAGGAAAACACATACAAAAAAACAACAACAGCATTTGAAGCCGTTTATAAAAAAAACGGTTACTTCATAATTTAAAGTAATATTGGACTAATCGAGGTAATAAACAATATTGAAAATGTGCCGAAAATGTACCAAACTCAACAAAGCCAAAAAAAGAAAAGAATAAAAAGCTGCTTAAAGTATAGAATATAATGCGAGCACAGACTCGGCTAGACCATATGTCTGGATAAATCATTTAATTGTGGACATGGTAACCACAGACCGAGCAATATATGGTAAACTTGGTTTTCTACTAAGTCACAGTTTCTATATGGTGAACACATTAGCGTAGTTCATTAGGTTACACATCGAAGCGTAATCAAATGAAACTGTCAGTATATTTTTGCTTTCATGAAGTCCTTTCACAGGTCATGCAAGCGATGTAGGCCTTTAATAATGACATAAGGAATTCATTCTTTAGTGGGGGAGTGTTGTATTCAGTTTGGTATTTGAAGGGGGGAAACGAATGTTTCTATGATAAGAGGTAAATGTTTATAATCATAACAAATATTAAAAACAAATCTGTTCTTCTAAATTTAATAATACTAGCCTATAATTGTAGGTAGTTATGTCAATACTGCTATTATGGGCATATGAAACTGAAACTTGAATCAATTTATCCATTCAACATTGTGTATTTGGTGATATTGTTTAAACTATGGGGAATCTAAACAGACATATTTACAATTATATATAATTAAACGCATAGCACATTGTAAACTACATAAAATTGTAACAACAATTGTAATGCCCTCGTGGAATAAAAACAGATTGTTGCTATATAGCCTCCAACATCTCTTGACAAAGTACATATATATGCATGCATGGCGATAATAGCATCAAACAAAGACACGATGAGTCATACCCCACACGACCGTTCGTTATGGAAGATTAAACTGGCGTCCCACAAATCTCGACCAACCGACGACGACAAAGAAAGTAATTTATGGAACGCGCAATCATAATTGATAATATTCCTTTGTGACAAAATATGAGATTTCAAAACGTGAAATTGATGGGTTCCTCCTTTCTCTCCCAGGGGTCACAAGTCATGTCAAAAATATAACACGGTTTGACGACAAAAGCCGCGACGATTCAATTTCGTATATTATGTAGGAACCGATCGGGAAGACCAATTCCCAAATGATTTTCATGGGTTTAAGTCTCTAATAAGGGGTATTTACATCTGCTTGGTATAATGAATTAAGACTTTAATGGAATTTTAATGTGTTTTTTGTTGATCAAGGTTGATGTGTAATGATTGACAGTGTTATGAATTATATTTGTTTACGCGGATATCAAGATGCAATTAACGTGCTATATTTTCTGCAATTTTCTTCTTTCCCTCGTATTGATTTTCGACTCGGAAGGCGGTTTTACTGTTTTATGTAACGTAACACATATGGAGAGTATTAGGATCATATTGCTGTCATAGATGCGGTTAAGGTGGTTCCAGATGTATGAACTATTACCATAGTAACTGCTAATTAACAAGATAACAACAATATAACAACAAGATAACATATATATATATATATAGATATATATATATGCGGGCCTGGTAGGAATTGTATAAATTTACAGTTAAATGTTTCTTCCATTGTGATGTTTTATTATATTTTGATGGAGACTGACAAACAAAATGAAATTATAAAAATAGGAGTTGGTCATACTTTTTTTCACTTGATGACACATTACGTTGATCACTTAGTGGTAGCGCATCTCTGACTCGACAACTATAGTATTAAAAGCGATGTATACACAATTTAAATATTTTCTGTTGGGATGTAATACATTCAACGGAGTGCGCATGTCCAGGGATGTGTCGTATCTCTTTGTTTTAAGCATTCACGGTCTATATTGTCATTCAGTTTATATTGTAAAAGATACATATATTTATAGATATATGCAAATGATAACGCTTATAGCTGGAATGTGGTTATGTCCTATTGAGAGCGTGTTCATTTGTCACGGAGGTGTAGCAACTGAATTTTACAGTGCAGTATAGCATTTTATGCGCAATCAAATGTTTCAATAGCGCTTGTGTCCTATAACGTTGGAAGCCGCTTGTAAAAAAATATTTCAATGATATATGTTTATGAAATATGGTGCTATGTATCATATGGTAAGGTCAGCTCAAGTTGGTACTCTCGTTTCTGTTTACCCTTCATGAAAGGATCGTGGTTGCAATTTTATTCTCTAAATTTTAATATTTGTTATTCTATTACCGAATCTTTGTTAATACTCCAAGATTTCCAACGTTTTATACCATACCATCAATTTTTAAAGATCTTCCATTGGTTTTAAGTAATATTATGTCGATCGCCTTATTAGTCTATAAGAATTTGCATTTTTATTCCATTTTCATGATTTGATAATGTTTCTTTCTTTATTTGTGGTTGGCAATCTATTTACTTCCTTTGTACAGCGTTTTGCACTCAACATTTGTTTTTTTTTATCATGTATGTTTTATTACAACTTTCTTTAAGTGCAATGTGAAAATGAAAAGTTATGAATAATCACAACCAAAACGTGAATACGTCATTTAATTTAAGACAAGGGCAAATGGTCAGAAATATCATAAATAATATTTTCAGCTCATATTCATAAGTTTGTATATGTTGTAACTAAAAGCACATTTTTTATTGTATCTGGGACATTGACAAGAAACATGTTCCTATTTACATTCTCTCTTTGACGTGAAAAGAACTGAATTATACGTCAGATCGAGAATTGTGTAATCATTGAATAAAACCTTTACGTTTGACGTGGTGCTCTAAAATATTCATAAATTCATACAGGAACATAGATATTTGTTTTCAAACAATAAGAATTCTCCAAGACGTTGTGATATTCGGTTTCGCGTAACTGGTACTCGCTTCGTGTTGTATTAACTAACAATCCTTTAATTTTGCCTCGAAGTAAGTATTTGACATTATTTTTCCTACTTACTAATTGGTGTGCCATGAATTAGGAATGATGAAGCTTAATCAATAACTATACATCATGTTATATGCAATACTCGGGAGGTATCAAAATAAATTGCAAAACCGTCGAGCAAACCCAGTATGTTGCTTGGATGACATCCAGGTGTCTTTCGTCTGAGAAACATGTTCCCTTCCTGTCAGAAACCTTTTAAGTATCAAGATAAAATCAACAAAACACATTGGCATTGCGGGAGAGTGTACAGTGATCACGCCAAAGCCATTGTAGCGACGGAAGTCTGTACTTCGTCACTATAGTTTCTCTGTATTTTTAAGGAACAATAGAGCGTTGATGACGTTTTAATGAGGTATTCTGACTTAAACCACCAATTTCTCAGAATTAAGATCACTGAGTAATATTCAAACTTATTGCTCAATTTTCCGAACAAACATTGTGTGGTAATCAATGATATCGTTAATCAATCAATGTTATCGTTATTGATCTAGCTATATATATTCTCCTGAGAATTTTTACTTACTATTATTTTATGTTATGAATCTTGATTGAAGTTAAGGAAGTTCATAATTTTGACTTTCCACATGATTGTATTTCTAACTTCACAAACACATACGCATGCACACACACACACACACATACACATAATCCCACCAGCCCTTGAAAGACAATATATTGCGTTATGTTAACAGTTTATCAAAGGAAATATCACATTCACGTATGATTACATTCATGTCAAGGTACATAGCCAAATCAACAAGGTCGAGCAAGTGTTTCGTGCTTAGATCGACATATTGATAACCTTCGATTTCGGAAAAAAATCGTTTAAAATTTGTACTTTTCGGGTTATTGATGACTGTTATATAAGTTAGGTTTTAACCTTCCTGTTTGTGGTGTCACTCAGTTTCAATTGCAAAGAATAACAAAACAATCCCGCTGAAAGTTGCCACCCATATCCGGTCAGGAACTTGTGTCGATTAGACACACAACTCCTGACCTTATTTGTCAGTGGGCCTAGGTATATAACTTAATATTGGGTATATGCAAGGCTACTGTGAATATATACCAAAAAGCATGCACGCATAGCATACTATTTTATACCCCATCACATAACAGTCCATGATAGAAGCGAGTCTATCTTTGGGGGAGGGGGGGGAGGGGGATCATTCAATTTTAAGCTGTACATCAATTGTGCTAATATCTTGTGTAAAAGTAAGTTGGCCTGATGACGTTTCGGTCCTAGCTAATATCTTAAATAAGAATTTATTGCTGTAAATGTATAAATCATATTATTTGAAAGTGCCTTCTCTTATTGGTTAAAACAAAATGAAGTGGATATAACTGGTATATATTAGTGCAATTCTTAAATTTTTAAAAGATTAATTGACAGTTAATTAAGTCATCTAATTTGCATTTCTTCATTGTATATTACATAATGGTAAGTTGGGTTGACGTATAGTGAAGGCTGTGATTGAAAGGTGGAGGGGAAGGCGAGTGAAAACATGTATACATTCATTCGAAACCAACCGTTTATTATAATTCGGACTTTTTCCGTTATAATTTCATGCTGAATATAATGTCATCAGTATTGCCTTTTACTTTGGCTTGCTAAAGATTGCAGAAAGGTCTCCTCGGGAGGCGTCAATATTTTAACTATTCCCATGAAAAGGAGGAATGTTCATTTAGAAAAATATTTATGGTCTCAGTCAAATTCTTGTGGAAGTTGGAAACGTTTGTGACCATTATTGGACCTTTCTGGCATATTTTGGAGCAGTGGTGATGACCTTTAAAAACTTCATATGTTATACCTTAGGTGTTTGTGGTAAAATGACGTCATTTGACTTTATTAAATGCTCACTATGTAAAAGATTGTTCACCACTTAATACGTAATATCACTAGTTAACTTGATAAATTCGTTAGCTTCCTTTTGAAAAATCATTACAATCATCATATATCGCTCCCTCCCGGCCCCCTCCTCCGCCCCCCCCCCTCAAATATAAAGCATAAAATATATTTCCAGTCAATTCAGTGGGGAAACCCCAATCATTCCTATGTCGTTGTTTAGAATTTTGAGTATATAAAACATACGCCTACACCATAATATATAATTGCATACGATCATATTCACAAGGACATCGATTCACAATTGCGTGACAACTGAAAAAGAAAACTGAAAGTTGATTCTTTTTCTAATTAGTCATTGTGTTCTTGTAAGCTACTCACTTACGTTTCAAGACAGTATTATGAGAAAATGTTGCTGTAGCTAACTAACCCGAAGTGTTAAAGTGAAATAACTCAAAAGTTGAGACGTTTGCCACACATAGGCCTATGTAGTACAGAGAGACTTGAAAGATTGACCTGAAAGTAGCGTTAAAACATTTTACTTGAAGTAACTCGACATTAAAATCCAGGGGCGTATCCAGGATTATCCAAAGGGGAGATTGGGTCCCTGGGAACTACACTTGGGAAGGGATGTGTCTGGGAGTCTACACTTGGGGAGGGGGTGGGGGTTTCTGGGAGTGTTCTCCTTAAAAGAAATTCTGCTAATAACTGCTTTTGAAGTTTTATGAGCATGAAAATGGTGCAGCGCACCCTCATCCCCTCCTACTTCATACCCCCCCCCCCCCCGAATCCGCTACTGATATCCGGTGACTCGTTTAAGCCCTGTTTCAAGGGCAGCACTGAAATAGAGGGCGGAGAGGGGTATAGAAGGAGGATGAAATAGAGGATGACGGGAGGGTTCGTTCTCTTTTCTTAAATGATAAATAATAATTCTTTCTTGTTTGTAATAATTGAATTATGTTTTTATGTAAAAAGAATCAGTTGGAAATTTTTAATTATTAAGGAATGCAATTCGAATTAAGACATAAACAAGATTCTTGCAAGAAAACGTTTTCTTTATTGGCGACAAATGTTTTTTTTTTTTTGGTATTGTAATATGAGTGAATTTATCGCTTTTGCTGAAAAAGGATTTGTACATTTTCAAGAAATATGTGCTTATATGAAAGAAGATGAAAAAGAAACATTATGTTATGGATGTTGATGGAGAAACTAATAAAAGTAGTTATGATGACAATTTTGCGTCATTCCATTATTATTTTTTTAATCTTATTTTTCCCCGTCTATATTGACCAAACTCGATCCTGCTGACCAACTGTCCCTCCCAGAGTAAATCATTTAAATGCATCCCAAGCATTAAAGCCTAAAGCATTGAATGTTTTTGTTTAATTAATTAAAATCTCTGGCAATTCAATGAAATCTGAAAGCTTGTGCCTCAACATAAAATAAAATTGCATTTGCCACAATTTGGTGATTCCCGTACAAGTTCCGTTTTTGTTTTATCAAAGGAAAAACATGTACGTATACCGGTACCTAATATCAGGATATGTTACTGAATCCACTTAAAATACTATACCAACCAAATATCTTATACCGTTTAATGAAAAAAGTTATGCATAAAACTAAAGCCATATGTCTTTCGCAAATGTAATGCTGAAAACTTATCCACAGTCTTCTCAGAAAAAAAACGCATTGAAACTAATGAAGATATAAAATGATACAGAAAGTTCTCATCCTCAAAATTTCCTTCATATTACCCTAAATCCATATTAATATACTAAAGATTGTTGACATGCGCAAGGCTTCAGAAGATATTGCTCACTAAGTCTAAATATTAATATGTACTTGTAAATGTTCTGTGCTACGTTTTAAGCCAGAGGTGCGTTGTTTTCTTTCGTGAAGGAAAAATAAGTACCAAAATCCCACATGCCTAATTCTCTGACCAGCAGTGATATTCTATACCGTGTTTGCCAGCAACTTTCATTTAGAATGACCCCAACCGGATCACCACCATTAATGGTAGGTCCAGCCCATATTATCGTTCTAAACCTATGGTACCACCCCACCCCACCCGCTACCCATACCCCTGCCCGTACTATTGCACACAAACCAACCAAGTTTCAGTTCAGTCCCACAAGGCGCGTGGGTTGGACAGAAACTTTAGTACCATTTTGAACAAATTGGCAAAGATGTGCGTCTCATTCCTTGTACCGGTACATTGTATCTGAACAGATGAGACTGAAGTATAGTATACCACCCAGGTCATACTATTAAACAGATTAGACTAAGGTATAGTATACCAACCATTTCATACTATTAAACAGATGAGACTAAAGTATAGTATACCACCCAAGTCATACTATTAAACAGATGAGACTAAAGTATAGTATACCACCCAGGTCATACTATTAAACAGATGAGACTAAGGTAGTATACCACCCAAGTCATACTATTAAACAGATGAGACTAAAGTATAGTATAACCACCCAGGTCATACTATTAAACAGATGAGACTAAGGTGGTATAGCACCCAGGTCGTACTATTAAACAGATGAGACTATAAAGTATAGTATAACACCCAGGTCGTACTGTTAAACTCACGATTTAACTCGATTTAACGAAAGAATGACAAAAGCAAAAATGCAGTATACCGTGTCACCGTCGTTTCTGGCACGGTTAAAGGCAGTGAGCGTATTTATATTTTTCAATTTAGCTTCATCAGCTCATGTAACGCGGAAGCGGTGTTACCATCTAAACATATTTTTATATATTTATTTTCACTTTGTGCAAACTGCGCATGACCAATGGGCATCCTTTTCAGCACTTTCAATATCTAATCGCGAGTTTTTATTTTCGCTATTAATGATATATTCTCTTTCTTGTTCTAATTTATGAATTTTATCTACACATAGAAAATCGGTTCTTTTGCCTTTGCTTCCTAGGCTGGCCATCAGTCTCCCTGCGTACTCTAACGTCCAATCAGAAGTCGTACATGTTGGTTTTCCAATGAGCATGCGCACTGTGGAACGAAATGTGACACGGCAAACGACGCATGGCATGCCGTGGTATATAAAAGGTACACTTTCTGGTACAGTTCGTCCCTCAATTTCATCATCGGGGTAAAAAGGACGAATGTTACTTTCGAGGGTGGGAAATGATGAGTCGTTTGGAAGACATTGAGAATCAACTTCTTCTCCTCGTTTCACGGACCAGGCTCCTCCCACAATTCCTGTGGATTGAAACAAACAAACAGAGACACTGAGTTCATTTTGATATACAAAGCAATATCACGATCCTAATTATTAATTTGAGTTTATCTGCTCGTCAAGTCTTATTTATCCGATTACAATCATCAATTTTCATGTCATAACTGATAACTGAATATCACTATAGTAAACCAATTGGCGTAACAACCTCCCCGCCCCCTCTTACAACTCTCCCGCCCCTCTTACAACTCTTACTATCCCTTCCCCTATCGTTCCCTTCCTTGATTTCTCACGGTAACATCATTGAAGTATCATGCAGTGTTTCTTGAAATCCTTATTAGTTGTTTATTCAATTTACGTTTGCTTTTTATATTCCATCGATGTGTTAGCAAGCTACTTTTATAACAAGAAATGGGTTCATCCAACCTGAACAGTTTGCATAAGCAACATAGAACAGTGTAGGAGACCATACCAGTTCATTACAAGGTAAATACCATGACTGCTATACGTAAGCAAAAATTTACATATCAGTATAATTTGTTAAGCTTTACTTTTAATTCCATTTTTGGTTTATACATCAACCTTAAACGAGACAACTTTATAGTCGTCCGAGATTCTGATATCTGTTGAGAGTATACGAGTTTTGTAAAACTACGCCCTCTATTGAATCTACATAGGGCGAAAGAAAGAAACTGCGAAGTGTCTGCACGAACATTCTGCTATAACCATTTACTACTCGGTGGCAAGTGATATAATATCCAGCTGTTGAATTGGTCTTTTTATAAATAATAAAAAATTATATAAATAAAAAGGCAAAATAGCCCCCAGTGTCCAAAAGGTACAGTTTCAAACAGATCAAATTAATCCATTTAATCGCCATCTTACATCATAGATTGTAGAACGGTATAAAGGGCATTCCGTGGAAATTATGTAAGGAAGTTAAAAATGCAACAACACATATATACCCGTATGCATGGCGTGTTTAAAGTCAAAAGCTTCATGATAGCATTTCAAGTTACACCGCAATCAAATGTTCTTTTTAATATATTTTGTTAACATATGTATTGATGTTTGAGATACTGCAGATTGCTATTCAGTTTTTCCCTATAGGTGTTAACACCGTCTCGTGGTGCCCGAAACTCCAAACCCACACACTCCTTTAGAAAAGCTCCGTTGGTTAAACCACACATAGACCTAAAAATTGCATCTGGGTGGTGGTAGTTTGAGGCATGTTCAGATGTGCCGTTGCTTGTGATTTTAGTCTCGTATAGGTCTTTGTATTTACTAGCTGATGATCTAATATTGCGAGTTAGTTTCGGAAAGTGAAACTGGCTTTAAATATAAGAAAATGCCGAATACGCACAATTAAATTACTTTATTTATTTTATGTGTTATGGGTTTTGTATTATGATTGAGAAAGGCAGGAAGTGCAATGTTTAGGAAAGATTTAATAGGGTAACCCTTCCTTCCATGAATTTTTGTTAACTACAGGCCGACAGACATACAGGCAGTTAGAGAGACAGAAGAACTTGAACTACTATGCTTGTGGATTATTACTGTAGTTGTCAATGGCGTCAGTAACCAGCCTTTGCCATCGGGGAAGAAGGGGATGGGGGGGGGGGGGGCTGATTGACACAAGGAGTTGGGATCATAGGGGTGTTAACATATACTTAAGCCTATAACATTTTACAAAGATAACACTTCGTTCAGAATAGTAAAACTTCGAAGAGGACTTGCTTCTTTTTTTGGTAAATTATTACAATCTATTTATTAAACCCATGCATAGTTTCTGCTCCTACCTGTGTTACACTATATTGACAAATTAACATTTTAAACGTAAAATATACACGATCGTTTCTGTTAACACAACTCTATGGAATTCATTGTCAGTTTGATTAGGTTGCTGATTTAATGATTAAATTGTTTTCAGGCTTGTATATGGCTATTCGGGGATTTCGTTTTATTATTCGTTGTTACTTTAGTAATTATGTTCAATTAATTTTAGATAAAAAAGCATGCTTTATATTGTTTCCATTGCTTTTGGTGGCGGAGGGGGTGGGGGGGATTTTAAATGACTGTATACCCTTTCCCCCTCTCCATCTGCACTCTGGTTAAGTCATTGGCAGTCAGGCCCGTAGTCCGGAATTCTACATATCTAAGTTGGCCACAATATTGATCTCTTACAACGAGTGAAGATGGGAGCGGGACAGCAGTAGGCACCAGCGGAGGCGGGGGTGGGGGGTGGGGGGAGACGACCCTAAACCGCGGTCTAGCTACGAACCTGCTATATATATAGTTATATAGAAGTTTATATCTAAAAACAGGTATCACCTTCATACATTTTCCTTGCAGTCATTGGACATACTGTGTTACCCCATTTAACATACAACGTGCCAGCTCCGAAGTTATCGGCCGCCCACGAAGTTCCTTCATCTGAAATGTAACAAAAAATTGTATTGTAAATACAGGTAGAACGATGAGGTCACTCTATGTACACGTAACAGAAAACGCACAAACTTGATCGTTTGCACATGATGTGGAGTTGTCATGGTTACATTTCATTCACACGCACACTTTGTCAAGTAAGTAATAGACATAATCAAGTCTTTGGATTATCGATTGTTCAAAGCGATATCCAGAAAAGAAGAGAACACATACATTTCCCGAAGGTTTGGATAGTAATTCCCTGACGGATCCATTTGAATCTTCTAAGGATCCCGTTGTTACTGAACCAATCTTTAACAAGACAGATACTACAACACAAAACTTGTGCATGATTTATGTTTTGGGAGGGATGGATGTTATTCTCACCAAAAGGTTTATAAAATTCAATATGTGCTCCCAGGACGATAAATAATGCAGGACACATTTAGAAAATGGTTATAAAGCACGTCGCCCTCTAATAAGCGAGTTACTTGACCTGGGAGAGAAACATGAGCCAAAAGAGGGCGCTATTCAAGCTTGTCAAACTTATTATCTTGAATAAGTAAGGGAAATGTCATTGTCAACGAACGCATCTTCTTTCCTTCGTAATAAACCAAAAACAGGTGAATCTTTCTTTCTATAAATAATGGGATTGCTTCAGTACAAAACATCAAATGCAGCTTAAAGCATGTTCTATACTTATGCTATATGATCCGCTCCCATTACTGCTCAGCAGTATTGGCAATCTCTTGAAACGACTTGAGCAAGTCGTTTTAGGATTTCCATTGACGTGGATAATGTTTTAATAGGTTAACGGTTAACAGGAGCACACCCTCAACATACTTAAATTTGTTGGAGAGAAAACCGACATATTAGTTTTGTTTTCCTGAAGGTTTTATACCTTTCAATGTATTCCCAATTGTCAAAGGAGATTACAATTTATGATTTATTGATGAGGAAGCAGTAAACCAATAGCTGAAATTTGAATGCCTCTGACCATTTGTTTGGGGTATATCTAGCGTATTTGGTAACCATATATACTGGCTGTTGTATAATGCTATTTCTGTTTTGTCAGCTGTATATGTCATTACTTCTCATTTCTCCGTCTGCCCCATTCCAAATTGTCACGTGATCGGACCAGAGAGTTGTTCCTGATCGGACAATGAACTGTTCCATAGCTAACCACCAGCTATGCAAGGATATATACTAACATTATGCAAAACTGTAAAACAACACGTCATGGTACAGCAGCATAGCGGCGAAAGACCAATTAATACCACTGTGTTTGCGCTGTTGCTTAGCAACAATGAGAATGTTCCCAGTTGGAAAAACAACAGCGAAAACACGTCGAGAGAGGGAAAGTTGTCGAGAACTGAGTAATACATTGAAATGTGTTTTGCCTCCTGTTTTAACCTCATCGGGTTAAGTTCAAAGTGCAATTGTTTTAAACCTAAGGGAAATTTCATTTTCATAAAATCGTGTAAATATTTTGCCTAGCCTGGATTGAGAACGACGTGTTAATTCAATGACAGCTAGTCTTAGTTTGTAGGCCTACTTTAAATGAGAGAACAAAGCAGGTGTACGTAATATCAGAACAAACTGAAATAAATAAGTAATTTCGAATATGACACTTGAAGCTCGACTTATAATAATGCTTTACATAGAATGCAGTAAAAATTTTGACATTTCAATGTGCTAATGTCCCGCAGAGAATCACACCGTGTTTCAATTGATGTTACCTTGTAAGTATCCTACCACACAGCTTACTTGTTAATTGGTCGGGGATAAAGGCCTACACCTGCTAACGCAGACGAAATAACCGAATTAAAGGGTGTGAAGACTCGCGCAAAAAGAAACGTCTAATACCGGTAATCTGACCTAGTTTCGAATGAGGTGTAACTGAAGTGTTAGACACCACCATCGATCCCAGAAAATACACACACAGCTTGCTACCGTCTGTAATTAGACACTAGTGTACAGTCAGTACATACAACTGGGGTCAATACCCACAACACAGTGTACAAACGATACAGCGATGGACATCTCAGGTCCAGCTAAAGATAACAAGGTATCACGTTTCATTATTGTCTGCATTTTGTAGCGACAAGAAGAAAACTTCACTTGCAAGCAACGGAAAGTTAACTTTTTCAGGTCGCGGCACGCTGTTTGGGGCGAGTCTTTCAATGCACACACGGGACATATTCATCGGTTATAATTATTAAGGGTACACTCCTCCCCCTTCCCTTCACTCCCATTACACATTGGGACAATCTTAATGTTTCGATGCATCACTCTTCCTAATGGCCTGATGACACACGAATGTCACATGATCATGTCGATATATTAATTAAAACACTCTGTTATATACTTTGTATTTATTGTATGTATTTTAGATCCTCCTGCAAGCAGGAACTCGCGAAGAAGCCATCATTGGCTTATCAAAGCCGCAAGCTGACCGAAGTCAGTCTCTTACATTCATATTTAACGTCCATGATTATGAATTGTCAATTGTCAACAACTCTGTAACTGGTCGCCATACATTAATATTGGAGTAACTCGAACTCGGGACCTTATGATTGAAAGGCACCGGCGTTAACCACTGAGCTAACACTCCATACTTTGGTATCCCTTCTTAAAGCAGTTTTCACTCATTGTAAGTCTCAGATGTGTCATATAGCCTAATGGTTTCATAGGAGGAGCTTGCCCACCCCCTCCCCCCTTACCATCACCATTGTTGTCTGCTCCCCCCCCCCTTCCATCTACAACACATACTGGATGCAACATGCTTGGGTAAGGCATGTCTGGGTAATATTCACACGAACGGACGTAATTTATAAAGTAACATAACACAAACTAGTTATCTGTTCGTTTTCTACCTTCTGGCGTTAACTGGGATGCAAATTGGGTGAATTAGGCAAATACTCACTGACATATATAAAAGGTATAAACAGCTACAAAAGGTGCTGTTACGAACAGGCGGTTACGTTTCCATACTAGGAAGTATACAATGCTACCACAATACAGTAAAAGTATATCAAACAAGGAACGTCATTCAAAGGACCCTCCCGCACCGCCCAACCTATTATACCCCTCCCCAAATTGACGTATAGGTGAAAACTGCAAAAAAACAAAATTGTCCAGACATTGAGAATGTGTCAGTTACTGCCCTGCTATATGATGCTTTTCTTTGGACTAAGGGGCGTCGATTATTCTTATTATTTATATTATCATTATTGTTAATATTATTATTATTATTATTATTAATATTATTATTAGGACTTAGGTTCATCTGTCAATTTTGTCAGCAAAATGTTCTCTTATATATGTAGTGATAGACATGCAGTAATCTTGATTACTGCCGTAAAATGTATCATCATTGTCATTAAACGTTATAGGAGTCAACCACCAATCAGAATCATATCATAATCATCCGGAACACCGAACCTTTGAGATGATTTAATGTATATGTATTCATAATTGGTGTTTTACCCTCTAGTCCCTAGACCAGATAAAGCCATGATGACGTAAGCAAATGCAAGCAAAATATATCCTAGAGCCAAGACACTATGCTGGGAATAATTGATCAGTAAATATAGATACGTGTCAGGCTGAGTTTTTATCTGCTATGCGGGACATGTTTTGGTAATGTATGCCCTTAATGTCGATGGATTAATATCCACCGTCGAGAAGTCATTGGCCTGATATCAGTAACATAACAATGTCATATATTTAGTTTTCACTCACCACAGTGACAGCGTGTTCGATATGTCATAAGGTTTTATGAATGTCCCACAAGACATTTTTGCTTTAATTTATTCGTGACAGGCCGCAATGTTGGAGTAGTACATCAGGTAGTTGCCTGTTATCGTCCATTATATAGCAGTTCTGCTACATTGAGTCAGTATTATTATTGGTGTTCAGTGCTATTATTAGTTCAAAATTAGATTATCATTCCTTTGACTCAAGTTTCCTGGTGACAGATTATTTGACAGTTACAGCTTTCCTTTCCTTATTTATGTGCAAGAATGTTTGCATTGAAATAGTGCCTTTGAAAAACTTGTTTTTTTTCCAACATAACATTTTTGTGTCGCTTTGGGGGGGGGGGGGAGGGGGCAAATAACTGCACAACATTATTGTTTCAGTTTCGGAGCGTTATTGCAGTCTATTGTTTACTTGAGTTGATGACATGTGGTCACGATATACATAGTCGGGACTGACGAGAGGAAGGGGAAGGGAGGGAGGGAGGGAGGGAGGGAGGGAGGGAGGGAGGGAGGGAGGGAGGGAGGGAGGGAGGGAGGGAGGGAGGGAGGGAGGGAGGGAGGGAGGGAGGGAGGGAGGGAGGGAGGGAGGGAGGGAGGGAGGGAGGGAGGGAGGGAGGGAGGGAGGGAGGGAGGGAGGGAGGGAGGGAGGGAGGGAGGGAGGGAGGGAGGGAGGGAGGGAGGGAGGGAGGGAGGGAGGGAGGGAGGGAGGGAGGGAGGGAGGGAGGGAGGGAGGGAGGGAGGGAGGGAGGGAGGGATAAGGGAGGGAGGGAGGGAGGGAGGGAGGGAGGGAGGGAGGGAGGGAGGGAGGGAGGGAGGGAGGGAGGGAGGGAGGGAGGGAGGGAGGGAGGGAGGGAGGGAGGGATAAGGGGCTACATCCCCCAGAGTCAATTAGGGGGTCCGAGGAAATACGTGATGAATGATAATGTATTCTCATGTACAAAATATACTTAGCGGGAACAAATGATGACATCAAAGATGGGGACCAGGCTGGTGACATACATTTCAATAATATCCCCCGTAATTACATTACAGACTATACCTCTGGTTAAAATAGTTTACATTCAAGCAACCACATCTAGACTTACAGGAACAAGATATTGCGATTTGGTTTTCAACTTTTTAATAGTGAATTTATGATATTTTCTCCCCCATATAAGTGTAACGTTGTCTGCTACCAGATAATCACTTCAAAATACCACTGTAACTGTAGGAAATACTCTGTCGACCAACATCCATCGAGTTTTTTTAAAGCTTTTCTTAATAATTTTGAGTTTTAGTATTTAATACAAACACTGTCAAGTCGAACTTAACAACTTACCCGAACGATCGCCATGGTCATCTTTACATTGAGAGGCTGGTAGTGACGGGGTTTTCCAAGAAAGATGGCGTTTTATTGTTCCAAGCTGGGCCATAAGAGTCATCTATCATCGAACGCCAAAAGGAACAAAAAAAAGAAAAGAAAAAAGAACCTGGTAGGTAATATATATATTTATATATGGCATGACAAATGATCAATAGTGAGATGAACCGGGTTATCATTCGATGATCGATATACCTGGCTCAACGTTTGATAAAATAGGTTTACCTAATTATTGAGCATTTGTCTTGTCATACCAACCAGTTGGGACAGTTTGCTAATGCTAGTACCTCTTTAAACTGTCCTCCCATATCATGCTTCAAAGCACTCGTACTGACAGAACAAACAGTTCCTAACCTTTCATCTGATAGAAAACATGATATTCATACTGCTGTACTGACAATACGAGTGCTCTGAAGTGGAACATTACAGTACAGTATAGAAAAGATTGTCCCAACTGGGTGTACATGCGATATGATTTTCATTTGACATATATGATAACATGTAACTCAAGTTGTTGCACTTTTTGAAAAATCTTTATAAAACCGCTTTTTGGTTTTGCTCTTTGAGGTACATGAAAGGAAACAGGTTGGAGGATGTAAGACCTGCAAACTAAATATTTGAATAAACTTGCACACAAATATTCAAATATGCCGCACGCCTTAGTTAACATATACGATTGAAACATTCGGGTGTATATTTGCATATTAATGTCTAGGCTGACGTCAATATACATCGATAAAAGGATATTAGTAAAGAGATGAAATCATGTAGACAATCCCTTCGCAAATGATCTACCAATTTTCTAAGAACCAGTTCTACCTCGAGGAAACGCAATCTATTGTTTTGATATTTAATTACAAGTTGTCTACTCCGAATTTGAAAGATTCAATTAAGTAAATGAGGTAGAATGGTTCAAAGTTTCATCAAGTTTATATGAGAGCGCCTGTATCGTCACAGAAATAATATTCTGGGATTGTGAGATCAAAACAAGTCAGCAGAGTTATAATTTGTTTTATTAATATTCACTGGAGAAATCAAAATGTAGAAACACGATCCTCCTGCTGAAATTAAGATATTTATCCACTCCCCGGTATCATTACAGATACAAAAAAAGTCACGGAACGCTAAAAACGTTTCAACGATGGTTCCACAAACAAGGTAATAAGGGTCGTTATTTTGTTCGTCTCGGGGTTGGCGCCATGTTATGCGAGGTACCGTAATCGTTAAGGTCAATATAGTTTACACCCCTGGCATCACAAGTCTCCAATTAAAACTATTTACCACGAAGTATCAACGAATCCACGGAGGGATTCCCTGATTTTTTTAATTTTTATTCTGTCACCTTTAAAATAATCAGTTTTGACAACATCTTTAAACGTAGAATTTTGATACCAACGTCGTGTAAATATAGGTTATTATATCAGATATTAACTACTTCATTTAAATGACAATACTCATTTTGGAGGCATTTTTACATTTCTTCTTAAACAATGTTATCGAATGATTGCTAATGGCAGACCAAATCCCTTGATGGAAATCGAAGTACTCTATAACACCTAGTAAACATTTGCACGGTAAACCTCTGGGACTTACAGTCACAAGGTTTCCCGACCCTTATATTCTTTATGATTGATGGGATTTTTGAAACAACAGTTCGAATATGTGATTGTAGAAACGAAGGAGGGGGTTGGTAGGGGAGGGGAGGGGTGATTTCCAAATGCGGTCGGTGCCCAGTCAAATGCACTTGTAACAAAGGTATGTGGGACAGTGATGGTTGCTATATCTATGGTCGTTCTATACATTTGCACACGCGCACTCCTATATTCTCATTTCATTTCGTCTACTCCGATTTCCTGGTTTTTTTTTATTAGCTTGCTACCTTTGCTTTTGCCTTATATAAAATGTTGACTGAGAACTGATGCGAATCACCTACAGTATATACATGCACGTCATTAAGTCAAGTCACGTTATTAGCCTATAAGACGGAGTCTTTGTCCTAAGAATAACCTTTCACAACATTCATTTGAGTCATTCCTCATCACACTTGACTTTAGGCAGATCTCATGTCTGCGTCATTTCATTATCTTCACAACCAATTTTTACATGTGACCTCGACGTCGTCATATTTTTTGCCCTATTGGCCTTCCATACTTTAGTTTACTATCAGATCAGGCAGTTACTGGAGGTAAATATTCGGCTAATTTAGAAAGCGATTTTGAACTGGGGGAGGTTTCGCGCAGCCCGAATTACATTTCATCTATTTGCGACATTGAAAATGTTTGGTTGTTAATGTTTGAAACACCCTGTCTGCAAAAATGAACACCGTCATCTCAGCGGTAGGTAGTTGTATGACTCATATCCCTTGTTATGATTTGATTATAAATATTGGCAAGTGGTAGACAATTTGACACTTCTACAGAAGAGTTGTAATTCTCTGCTCAACCTAGCAACATAAAAAAAAATATTATACAGACAAAAAAAAATGTTTTTTTTTTTGCAACCCAACATGGACTTAACTTAAAACTCATTTTCTCGTTCATAGGAGTTTGAATACAATTGAAACATGGAAATATTCTAGATGTTTCCGAGGAAATACCAACTAATTTATTACAGACATTGGCAAGTGGTAGGAAATTTGACATTTCCACAGGGGAGTTGTAGATCTCAGTTCAAACTAGCAACATAAACAATATTTAAAACAAAGAATAAGAAGAAGAAGCAAAAAGAGAAGAAAACCCAGCATTGACATAATTTAAATTTGTTTTCTGAATCCTCATATAGGTGGATGAATGCTTGGAACATTGAAAGATAGTCGCGATGCCTCCATACTTAAAGTTATGGACAGAAAAGTCCAACTTAGTTGGGGGGGGGGGGGGCTTAGTGGGGGAGAGGAAGAAAGGGATGAGGGTTGGGTCGTTGAGGTTCTCGTGGTATAGTTTCTTTGTGTTTCTTCAGGAGTGTATATAGGCCTATATATGCTCTGGTCTTATATACTTATATGTATAGCGGCTATTGCCTATATCAGGCTAGGCCTATACCAGATATGTGAGGAAGGGATTATATGTCAGTGAATTTGTATAGATGTGTTTGTGGGTTGGTTATGGCGTGTGCTGAAGATAGAGAAGGGGGCTATACTGAGCCACTATTTCACATATTTTATGTGACAATAAGTCATGACTTGAAATGTAATTGTATAGATTAAAGTATAAGACACGTTTGTTATTTCAATTAGGTCCCTTGCAATATGCACAATGAAACGAATGAATTGTGGACAAGTTTAATTGGAAGTAAATTAATATATACCTTCGAAGTACTGGTTATAGAAAGTCTTTTGACAGTATGTCTAAGAAAGAGAGGGAAAAGAGAAAGGGGGAGGCCGGGGGGGGGGGCAAGTTTTCCTGCTTCTTGCAGCACTTGCATGACATATACGTATAAAAAAATCTTCGCCAGAGCAAAGAATGCGAAATATTTCTGTCCGCACATACCCCCTCCCTCCCCCCGCCCCGGCAAGAAAAAAAAAATGTTTTTTTAGGCCTTTAGGGAATATAGACAACTTTCAATATTTTGTCTAATTTCTTAGAATATTGCGGTAACTACGGTATGTAGCAAGTTTCAAGTAGCTGATCGAAATTGTTCTTCACATGGTGTTGCAATGCGCACAGCTGGACGCTGTCTGTCTGAGGGAAACTTCAGAATTTTGTCAGCGAAAACAATAACAACCATGTGCTGTCATTGTAAGGGGGGGGGGGGGGGAATCATCAGCTAACTGCCATATTTCGTTCAATACTCGGGGAAAATCAACATGATACCTTCAGAGCAAATATTTTGTCATTTTTCCAGCCCACATGAATGCAGAAGAGCTGAAAATAATATACGCATTATGTTGTAACAATACCCACTCTTAGAGGGAAGAGTAACCCCTCACACCTCACAATATGTATGGTTTCTAGGTCCATGCTAATAGAGGATTTCTTTCAATTAACGAATAAATATCCCGATTTTTCTGCTTTTCTATAAAATAAGATACCATATAGCCTATGTTCCTATACACCAATTCGCCTTAAGCTATTTAATAGCTTTTATAATATCTGGATAAGCCATATTCGATAATTGACTGTGTTCAATTTAAGGTGAGCAACATTAATTTCCTTACTGGCAAAATACGTCCTAATATAAATTATAAGACATCAGACTGCGGCTGTCGTTACTAATTCAGGGACCAATACTTTACAACAACAAAAAAAGGATTAAACTAAGGCCAATGTTCAGTTTTATAGAAAGTGTCACTTATGGCACGATCCTACCTAAAAATCACTGCTCCGAAAATTATTATATGCATGCTCCCCCAGCCCTCTCCGCAGTATCGGGGAGGGGGCTGAAATATTACATACACTGTTACAGGAACAGCTGTGCTTATAAAGGGCCTATATTTATATACGTACGATATTCTATGAACACTATGATGTGAAGTAAGATTGACACTGTGCATTTTTGCATATATTTAAATAATATTTATCACACACTACGTCCTTATATATAATAATATATTCTTTTAATAACATATTAACATAATATTAAATCGTATGATGAACAAATACCTGAACATCAGCGAATTTATCTTGTAATTCCTGTAATTTATTAATCCTTTCACGACTCTCCTGCCATTTATCCTTGACGTTCGTATTTTCATGACGTTTTTGGGTTTGTCCATTTTGGTCATCCTGGTGAGCTGTCCTGGAGTATGACCCTTCCTCTAGGTCGTCCTGACCGCTATATGAATGACCTTCGAGCGGTAAATCAACCGAAGAGGCTACCGTCCATGTAACCTGACTTTCAATTAACAACAAAGTTAGTAAAACGTGCCACATTTTCGTGAGAAGGCTTGGCTTTAAAACTTGCTGATAAATTTGCACAAAAATATAGGCCCGCAGTTTCAATAATAACAAAAATTATATTAATAAAAAATGTCAATATACAAATTGCTGAAGATCAACACCAAATATTGACATACGTAGTATCCCACTGACATACCTGACTGAGGGTTCTGCATAGTTTTACCAATCGGCTCTGAACTGTAAGAACCTGTAAGGGTCTCTTAATAAAAACAGACAATACGGAAGCCTTGAGAGAACATTCACGCTTCCCCCTCCACAAAGAAAACAAACCAACAACAACTTAATCCACTCCCATTGTCGTTAGATTCATAATGTAACCATGTGTTTAAAATGAAGGTGTTATGACATTCAAGTTTCATTGAGACTGTGACCATTTGTTTCAAATGCAGGTGTTATGTCATTCACGTTACTTTGAGACTGTGACCATTTGCTTCAAATGAAGGTGTTATGTCGGTTACATCATTATGTTCCGACGTCTCTATGTTCCGACGTCTCTATGTTTCGACATCTCTATGTTCCGACGTCTCTATGTTCCGACAATTTTTTGGGACTCTAATTCTTTTTACCGAAATTTTTTCGGACTCAATTTTTTTTGGACCCAAATTTTTGACACCTACATGTTTTCGGACCAACTTTTTTCGGACCCAAATTTTTTTTGACCAAACTGATTTAATTTGAGAACAAACAATTAAATTTCGGGTCACAAGCAATTTTCGGTCACAAGCACTATTTGGGTCATAACAAACTTTGGGCCCTTTTTTTCGTGAAAAAAATTTGGTGCGTCCAAAAAATTGTGTCCCCCAAAAAAAGGAAGGTCAGAAAAAACGTTGGTCCAAAAAAATGGAGTCCCCCAAAAAAAATTGGGTCCCAAAATATTTGGGGCCCAAAAAATTAAGTCCCCCAAAAAATTTGGTCCGCAAAATGGGGGACCAAAAAGATTGAGTCTCCAAAAAAAATTGGGTCCGAAAAAATTTTGGTCAAAAAAAATTATAGTCCAAACAAATTGTCGGAACATAGAGACGTCGGAACATAGAGACGTCGGAACATAGAGACGTCGGAAAATAGGGATGTCACCGTTATGTCATTCACGTTACATTGAGACTATAACTGTGTGTTTTAACTGAACGTGTTATGTCATTCTCGTTACATCGAGACTGTAACAATGTGTTTAAAATGTAGATGTTATTTCAAGTGGACTATCAAAGACACCACATATGATCCGTCAGGTGTTACAAAACCTTGGTAATTCACATAAACCACTCCTTACACAATTATAGATAAACATGTCAGTGTTGTAAACTGCTCCGTAGAATATAAAGACCATACCAATTGCTGTCAAAATCTACATTCGTATAACTGTACAATTGGGTCAGCTGCCTTATTGTACTACAATGGGCTCGTGTCGCGCTCAAAATTAAATTTATTATATCTGTCTTCGTTGATGTGTTGCTCAATACCTTTGGATATGACGATACACTGCTCCGTACAACATGTGAAGACATTTTGTATTCGTCCGTCTGACAAGTGAGTGACGTATTGATCAGTTCTTAGTAGGACCGTGAACATCCAAGAGGACTCGCCGAAAACTTACGAGACCACATGGATAGAACTATAAGCAACATCGCAACAATGCAGAAGTACTGTCATATGTTACAGTTTATGAGAACAGTTTTGAATACAATTTAGATAAAAATTATATATTGTGCATACACCGTATTGACTAGTTCAAGACAGCCATGGACGTCCAAAACAAACAATGCCTGGCGGGGATTGGAGTGGATTGGGTGGGGGGGGGGGGTGAGGACAAGCGAACTTCGCCGGTTTCGATAACCGGTGAACGGGACAATAATAATAAAAATAACCCGCGGTAGTCCTGGTAAGGCTGGTGTACACATTTATATACATCTGTTTAAATGGATTTGATCAGAAAACAGTTATAAGGGATATAACGCCGGGTAACAGACAGGCAGGAGAAATATTTCGCACTATCATAGTTGTAAATCCCATCTCAATATCTTGTCACCTAACTCAAAGATATGAATGATTGAATGTAACTTATTTTGAGTGACTAAATCTTCGATTCTTCCCTGGAATGGATCACAGTAGGTGGTCTGTGACGACATAGCGGCAAAGTTTCTTCAAAGGCTTTACTTTCCTACTATAGTATTGTTGATTTACACTTGGAATCTTTGCTTAGCTTTCCAGGTTCTCTGTATTTAGAATTTTGGCAAAATGCAGATTTTTTTTGTAGAAATATTTCTTTCCTCTATGAATGAGTAAGTTAAATATTGTAACATAAAAGAAACCTAAAAAATGAATTGCGAGTAATAACATCATTCACTCTGCTGTTGAATATATACATTCACAAAATATCACCACATTTGAAAAATTTATATCTTCGCGATACGAAGTGCTATGCGGATGTGGTTTCAACCTACTAATGCAGAAATGACCAGCAATTTTTATCAGCCCATCAACTTCAGCCAACGGAGAATACCCCTTTAAAGGGCAGGGCATATCTTACTCCATTAATTTCCTTCACCTCCCCAAAAACGCCCTCCTTCTTACATCAGGAAAATTGAGCTATTCCAATATATGCGAAGGGGTTTTTATTTGCTAAGGTCTGAAAAGAATAAACTTCTTCATACGGGTACGAATATGACAATGTAATTTGGTACGAAATCTAAATGTGGAGTTATTGACTGCTTTGAATCGATGGGATAAACACAATTTCACATCAAGTTAACATAACATAAAACTTACTGTTAAACTATTTAGAACATGTATGTAGTAACCCCCTCTATAAATAATTGACTGTGCGAAAGCGCCACATCACTGTGAGAAAACTCAAAGATGAACTGCTTTATTCCAAAAGTTTGGACGTTTTGAAAATAAAAATGCTAGAAGGTATATATAAAACGTTTACCTCACCTATATTCTGTGAAAGAAGAGATCCTTTATGGTAGATACATTGAAGAAATCGTCAAGTTTGAAGAAAGCTTGAGATTTGTTACACTTAACAAAATATTTGAGTTACACGCAACGGGGGAGACGAAAAGATAGCTCAAGATTCTGCAAGTCTTACAAGATTTGTCATTGGACAGTAAAAACGACGGTCCTACATTTTGTCCAATCACTTTGAAGTTTATATAAATAAAATGAGAATTTTAACATCTTTTGTTATTCTAGAGGTCGAAAGTATTGATTTTTTTGTTAAAGGAATGTGCAGTGTTGCTTTGATTGTAAGATCCTGAATTGATGAAACGGCAAGTATAATACACTGTAATACAATTATTGTATTGGCGAAGAGAGAAGTAAAATTATCCGAATTCCTCTCATTCTTAACTGTCTTAATCACGATTTAAAGGTACATACTTGTAAAGAAATAATTTAATCTACTATTTACCTAAAGGTCGAAGTCAATCGGATGGATAGATAGATGCTGAGATATAGCAAAAGAAAGAATATTCTTAACATTGTAGCATAGGACGTATTTTGATCGTTGCATGTATTTACGGGCGTACTGTGCTGGAAGGAAAGCGAGGGAGTTGATATCTACAACGAAAGAGAGCACAGGTTTTGGTACTGTTTGTGTTTGTTTTTAAATTCTCTCCACAGTCTGTAGAATCCCATGCAGGGAGTGCTATTCACTTTCCCTTTAAGTCAAGCTCTGTTCGAAATGCCAGAGCCGCCTGATCATGCGGTATACGGGAAGTAAAGACCTTTGGAATCTAGTGTGATATGCATTACGTCACCACGATCGTGGATTCCTTGCGATGTATAAGAGATGCTATCAATTGTAATACCTCTATACTGTTCATGTACTTGATTTATACGCTCCAAAGAAACTGTTAATCACTTAATTTGTTCTAAAGAGCATTTAAGACCACCAAACGTCTGAAAACTTTTAACGGATAATCTTTCAGAACCAGGGGCGGGATTCGAGTTGTGAAAGTGGGGGGGGGGGGGGCAAACCTGCCAGCAAGACCATCTAAGCGGAGCGCCACCATCAGTTGGCGCGTAGCGTACAAGACATTTTTTGGCTTTACAAACCCTCCAGATGGCCTGAAACGGCACTTCCCGAGTGCTCTAAGCTGCATGTACCCATCCTTGAAATATGGATCTCATGTCTGCAATTGTATCTAGATAGTTAATTATCGTTTAAAAATTTGAAGAGGATTGATAGTAGAACATATGGTCAGATGGTGATGTACAACTTTTGTTATACGTCACTATCTAAGCGGAGCGCCATCATCGGTTGGCAAGGAGCGTCAAAATTTTCCATGAAAGGTACCCTTAGATCGGTAAAATTAACACCCATATAGGCTTTAAATTGCATCTAAACAATTAATGAACGTGTGTAAATAATTAGGGAGGACGGATAGAAGAACTTATATGGTGATGTACAACTGAAGCTTATACGTCACTATTTAGGCGGTGCACCACCATCAGTTGGCGCGGCGCGTCGAAATTTAAGCAAAAAGGAAATCCTAGATCAGCAAAAATGACACCTCTGGTAACAATAAATCGCATCTAGACAGTTCTTTCCCCCTAAAATTATTAGTATATTGTGCATTGGACCGATCAAGAATATGTTCAGCACCCACTTCGAAATTCTCCCCGCGGTCCCCACTTCTTGGAGCACTTGGCAAATATCGGGGGCCATACCTTTACACCCACCCCCCCCCCCTCCTACCGAAACTGCCGAGTGCTGTATACTGTAACAATGGATTTAATGTGTTACTGTGTTAGTGCCAATTTGTAATTTACATTATTCGATTTGAATTCATCATTCCAGGATTTCGAGCAGTAAAGAAATTACATCGGCATTGCCATTGCATATTGTTGACACGGGGGGGGGGGGGGTGTCATGTGTCAGTGTATTGAATTTAATTATTGATATACCCAATATGCAAATCTGGCTTTCGTAAATCGTTTCTCTGGATTTAGTTATTCAACGCATTCAGTAGAGCAGCAACGTTGAAAATCAATTCCTGAAGCTAGCACTGTAGCACATGCCGCGGATTCATCACATGCAGAATTGAATCGCTAGTTTGTTAGCTCCAGGATTCGTAAACTGTGCTGTGAACCATGTGCTAGCTCCAGCTCCAGTTATTCTGCATGCTTCATGTTACGATGTTAAACACAAATTCGACTTAGATTCGAAACAAATAGGCCAATTGGATAGCTGTTGTGGGGGAATAATTTCGCTTAGGGTTGTACACATTTGTCTGCAAAAGCGACAAAAAAGTGAACTAAGGTCTGGGAAAAAGTGGGGGTGGGGGCAAATGCCCCCTCTTGCCCCCCCCCGTAATCCCGCCCATGTTCAGAACCATGGTCAGATCTGCAAGTAATAAATGGTCAACTGTGCCTTGACCGGGGACTGAACGCAACGGGAGCTTAGGGGTTGCTGTTAAACACAATGTCTGGATCACCAGCAGGATCCAGGACTTTGAATTCTGTTGTGAGGTTGAAAGGCCAGTGGAAAGGTTATATAGACCACTATAACCTCTGGATCTGCGCCTTGAAAAGGGGTCTAGGAATTAGCATAACCTGCAAGTACTGCACAACATGTGCTCATAATAATGGTCATGCGCGCTTGTAAAAGGGGTTCCTCTGACGGTATGTTGTTATAGGTACCGCACCAAAATTAGAGTAGTGTACATCCGCTCGAAAAGTTAACCATTGTCAGATAAAAGAGGTAAAAGTACCTAAGGTAAAGCTTGTTTAAGCATGTTATCAGTTACTGTCATTGTTTGTTCTGCCTTTATATGAAAGAACATAACTCAAAGTACAGATGGTGTGAAAGTAGGGTAGGATCGAAGGTAATATAAACCATTTTATAAAATCTTTGATTAAATGTTGATATTACTCCGAGCGAGCAGATGGAAGGGAGGGGGGGGGGGGGGTTCAGTATGCTAAACTTGCTCCTCTTCTAGCTCAAAATCTAAACGGTCATCATATGGAAGTTTGCAAGTGCCATGATAGGCCAAGATCTCAGCTATCATTTGGTGGGTAGGATATACCAGTTGAAATACAGGTCTTGAAAGTGACGAGTTTAGTGTGTAAGTCAATGGAACATTTAATTGTGGTGTGAGACATATTTGGAGAGGGGTGGGGGGGGGGTATTGAAGAAAATAGCTGCAAAACTTGGAGGTACGAGAAATGTTTAAACGGTGTGTACTGGGGGTTGGGAGGGGGTTGGGTGTCGGAGAACTTTCCTTTCACACAAATTACAGTGGGATTTGGACCATATTGCATAAGTCGCGTATTATCCTGATTATTCAATTTTCATAAGACATAAGATGGTAAGAATGATGGGGGAAAAGAAGAAGAGGGGGCAAGAGCTTTATATTTCTACGGTTTGTATTTCAAATTCTTCTTTCGGAAAAAAAAATGTTGAATACAAAATCGCAGATTACTTGCCTATTAGGAAATACATTAAATATTGTATCTCGAATACAAAAACGAAGAAAACACCTTTTTTCTTTAGATCTATGTAAATACCATTTATCTGTCTAAAAAATAAAACTGTAAAACACTATATGAAAAAGAAATAATGTGGTTAACATGTGACGATACTTACAATAACAACATTAATTATGTACAAATAACTGGCCCATTAAAATCAGTTGCTGAAGCATGACGTAAATCAGTGTTTTTAATGTTTATCAATACTATATGTTTCAGGTATTAATGTCCGATAACAACGCAGTTCAGAAACAGGGAGAAGTTGTTGAAAATATTGAATATAGAAACGTGAAGGTGCTGTCAAAATGTTGAGATCTTTCTGTTTATATAGCAGCAATTTTCAACAAAATGATTAAGTGTTCAGTTATTATATTATCAATTTGCAGCAAAATGGCAAATTCCTTGAATCTAATAAAGTGAGGATTCCAACATTTTGCTGCAAAATGACAAAATGATGATTAATCAAATGTAATAAATTTTAGCAATTTGCATCATAATAATAAATTGAAAACTTTATATATCTCACCCTTGCAATTCAAAATTTTGCAACAAAATGATAAATTTATCAATTCAACATTTTGCAAGGAAATGATCAACTATGATCGCATCAGAATGTTATTATATTAACATTTTGCAGCAAATGATGAATTGATCATTTAACACGTCCACGTTTAAGGTGCCACCACCACAGAGTCCAATTCCTAGGCGTAACGTGCCACTATAAAGGTATTCTTTCGGAATCAAACCGCCAACAACAAGTCATACTCCAACCCCAATAGGTTTATGGAGCCACTATAATACTAACACAGCCTCCAGGGCCATTATGTGACGATCTGTGACGATACAGATGTACTACTTTAATACAATAATCACTAATTAGACATTTCAATAATAAAAGCAATTACATAAAGGAACTAACAGTCTTGCATATTAAGGCTAATGTTTTTGGAGCTAATTATCAGAAACTCAAATGCACTTCTAAAAGGCAATTTAATTTTGCAGTAATGTCAATATTCAGAAAAGAAACAGAATACAATGATACATGAAGGCACTTTACAAGCTAAGGGAAACTTTTAATTAAGTCACTAATTGAAATATCCCCCCCTCCCCTCCCGATCAAAAAAGAAGAAATAAAAGGTTTAATATGGGGAACAATAAAAAACATAAGTAAACAACATTGGGAAATCACAATAAATGAGTAAAAGCTTTGAATACATTAATTAATAAAACACACTCAAGAAATAATTACCCCATGACTTAAAACTAATTAAAGTTAACTTAGAGATTAATATATCAAGACACTTTCTTCCTTTCTATTAAACCCAAGATCACTGTTTTAAGACCTAACACCAACTTGCTACTTTCAATTTTGAATGTTTAAAAAAAAAAATCTTTCAGAAAAATATCCCCAGGGGATGAAACATTTGAATTTTACCAACATCACTGTATGAAAACATTGTCATTATATGAAAACCTGTGTTGTTGTTTGAAATTGAATATATTGAGACTTTATAATTATTTTACATTAACCTTTTTGCTAGTTTAACAGTTAAAATTCCCTCTCAATCATTGCTGTGAACAGGTGCTTTTAAGCCTTGTTACTACATTTAAAGCCGAAATATCATTGCAAAATGTTTCACATTTTGATCAGATTCTTTCAATTTCCTATGAAATACATCGGAATATTACTTTAATATATATGGAATGCCATTTTAAAAATTTCATGTTTTACTTTCGGAATTGAATAACAACATTAAAACAAACTTTAAAGTATCGAGAAGACCCTGTAACTGTTCTATGTAAGGTTGTGATCAAATTGACTGGAACTTTTTGGTATTAACAGTTTATACTATGCTGGACTGGTGTAACTAAATACTTAGTCCAAGAATAACAGAAATATCACCACGGTTGACTTCTTGACAAAACCATGGATGTATCAAGTAATTTTACTGATCACAAGTTAACCAACAAGACAAAAAAAAAAAAAATGTTTACATTTATAGAAATCATGAAAATATGGCAGCTATAAGCATCATGAATATACAGAGACTATATATAAGCATTATGGAAACGCATCAGTAATATTAGCATCATGAAAATACACAACTACATTAGAAGCAATAATAACAAATACCTCTTCTATGCTACAAAAGCTATTCTATTTAAAATATGTGCAGATGGAATGTGCGTATTGATAGCTACTGTATGTGATAATAAATGTGTAAGAATCGACTACTGGAATATATTCTTATCTTTTCTATGTTCTAATTAAATTTTTCTTTTTGGATGGCAGTTTTAATAAAAACCATAGTGAATACAACCGCAAGAAAGAAGAACGGTAACAGACGGCTTGATTATTAGGACAAGGTAAATTTATAAATATATATATATATATATATATATATATATATATATATATGTATATATATATATATATACAGCAGGATATATATACATAGAAACAAAAAACAAAACATACAACATCATGAATACAATTCAATGGAAATACATTAAAATATGATTAAATTTGAAAACTGTGCTGGAGTAATGTACAAAAATATGTAAAATGCAGTTTTATTCCATATTTACATAAAACCCCCCCAAAAATGTGAAAAGTTTGCAAAAAATGTATCGTTTGCAACAAAGTTTGAATACACATAGATGGCAATAAACAGACAAAAATAAAAACATGGGAATAATTTTTGGTGCTTATAACCTTAAACTCGATAATAAGTTGACCCAGATTTGAAGAGAATATTTTCCTTACAGACATGAATTTGAAATAGGTACTGGTTATTTAAAGAGCAGTTTACAAATGGTAATAGATAATAATTTGAATGAATACATTACAATAGGAACTCATAGGAGATCGACCATGTGAATATACTCAAAAAGTACTTTGGATTTAACAAAGATAAACATTTGGCAATGATGTTTGCTGATTTTAGTGAGGACAATTGCAACAAAATCTATTTATTCTAATGTTCTGGTCTTAGATAAAAAAAAATCAACCATAATCTACTTGAACACAAACTGAGGTCTTGTTCACATTTGAGAATTCAATTGAAATCAGGATCTTGTTTTCTCCCTGAGAGGGAATGAAGCATCCTTATTTGAGAATGTTTGATGGATCAATGTCTAACCAGAGGAGATAAAGCTAATGATGGCTGCTATATTACTACCGTGTGTTCAAACCGGCAACGGTCTCTGTTTACGTAGAATTGATGAGAGAGTGTGACCCGGAATCTCACGTCACATGATACTCCCAGCTCAATTTCACAACAATCCTGATCGCCCCTGCAGGGTCCGACTGATCCCCGAAAATTGAGATCAAATATTTGCGAGATCTGATCCCGAGTAAGCCAGTGTTCAGACTACGAAGCTGACCCCCCTTCCAGTTCAGAAAAATACATGCGTTCTCAAATGTGGACGAGACATGAGTTGAATTGTATTATAATAAACGTTTAATACAAAAAGATAAAAACAACATCTTTGAGGTATCTTCCATAATGGAAAGGTTTGACCCACTGAGAATTTGATGACAAAAAGTGATATTAAACTGTTAAGTCTGTCCCACTGAGCGCACTTCTACAATATGACAATAACAGCTTATGCTGACAAAAAGAGTTGTTGCTAAGCACCATACTGTACGTTACTGAATAATACAGTGATAATATTTCATTCATCTTACCGACATATTCAGTCACGAATTTAAACCATTTTATATTAAAAGGTCAAGTAAAAAAATTACGTTATCAATTAAAGTTGAATACAAGTAAAAAACATTAGCTAAAATCATTTCTTTAGACATAAGGCACAGTACTGGTAAAGTTTGATTAAAGTAAAGTTTGATTAAAGGTAAGTATCTGGAAGATACTACTGAATACAGGGGTGCAGTTACTTGTTAACTTAAGACCTGCTTGTGTATGATAAAACCTCCTAACCTGATTCTTATATACAAAGTACACTAGGTATAGGACATAACCTACTATGAATGTGTTGCAGGCCTAAGCTCCATTGGTTCGATCTTTGAAATATATATCCAAAGTATGTTTTGAATGGTGAAAGAAGTTAACCTTTCTTGAAACAAAGCCAACCACTTTAGGAGGAGGGTCTGTTGGCACAGCATGCTGCTTTAGGTACTGTTTGCTACAACAGGGTGTGGGGGGGTGGGATAGGTCTTATGGGCACCGAGAATTTCCTTTATTTCATAGTTTGCTATCACGGTGCAACGTACAGCATGTGTTGAAACACGAGGCTATATTTCACAATTAACAACTAGTGACGTGAGTATATGAAACATTTGGGCTTCATGTAGCAGGCATTTTGTTGGGCTAACAAAAGCAATATTGATTATCAGATTGTCATGTTTCATATTATGAAACTATTTAATCTAAATAAAAAGAAAGTAAAATGATATAAACAGGATGATACATTAATCAGTGAAGGTTTCTCAAAGTAAACCACATTTGTAAAAAAAATGCTAATTTTTGGTTTAAATTTTTGCCAAAGCAATAGACTGCTCACACTGCTTTATAACTCAAAACCCAGCGGGTTGTAACACAGTTCAGTTTAAGTAGGTGTTGAATAGACACAAAGTTCAAGTAGCGAATTCACATTTATGGCAGGATCACATTACAGTGTTATCACACTCATGAGTATATAGCTACACAAGTAAACTCTCAAAACACCTCGATAACCTGTATAGTGTACGGTGCAGTAAAGACTTTGCAGAACTTCAGTGGTTAGTAAAAACTGTTCTTCTCCTACATTGACAATGAATCTAAAAAGAAAACACCCTGGTCCCCTGTTTATCGCACCTAATGACAACACTTTCAGATCTTATGACATTGCCATAATCTACACAGATGTGCATCTCAAAGTTTCTAGAATAAATAAATGTAAAATTCTTGACGTTATGGTCACGTAGATCTAAAAGACATCTACTGTACACTTTTTGTTTAATAGCTTCCTTGTTAAAAACATTTTATAAGCACCTCTATTCATATTAAAGCCTGTGTAGGGCACTACTAGTCTAGTTATCCAATATTTGCTGACAAAGTTTCAACTGCACAGAAATTGCATAGTTCATTAAACACATGTGTGACTATCCACCAAATGGAGGTGCGGGGTGGGGAAGAATAGATACAGCCTATACCATGCCAGTATACAGTGAATATAAATGCTGTGAATGGTTAGGTGGTAGAGCTAAAGACAGGCAGAGACAGGGAAAGTTATTTGTTGATTTGGTGAAGGTACTGGTCATTTTGAGTGATTAGAAACACCTGTCCTGCATTTCACTACTGCGCGGACATGACCAGAGTCCACTTTCCACTTATGTACACACTGGAGTAAGGCCTCGTTAACATCAGACCTCAAGCACGGCGTTGAACCTTGGGCTCAATGTTCAATTTGTAATGTCAATGCGGATCAGACCCCTGGAATTGAACACTTCTACAGACTAAGGCCCAGCAGAGCTCACGCTGGTTATCAAATATTTAATACAAACGCTGTTTGAGCTAGCCAGGTTAAGCAGTTGTTGTTTGTTGTGCATGTAACTTGACACAATAGTAGTAGATACTTGAAGCAGTGCTGCACATCACAGGGATTATGTTTCTTACGCCTTTTCTGCTGTTCATGGAACCTCAATGTCCTATTTGGTAAGGGCGAGCACTGGGTTTGCATGGGTGTGGTCTAATGTAAACTCGCAAGGGTTGAAAGTCTATTCAACGCTGTGCCGGATCTGATCCGTAATGTCACTGCAGCCTTAGATCATAAATGACAAACCATGGTCTATCTATGAAAATCTTTGGTTATCAAATAGCAATGACTTTCAGCTTATTGCACATTGTCCAATGAGAACTAAAACTTGCAGGTTAATTGTGTAACCAGTTAATTAATACTATAGTGAAGAAGCCAATATTCAAATTCAATCAATCAATAGCCTTTCACCATTACACAACCCTAATTCCTTTGATTAAGGATTCATTCTCTTGGTGCATTTGTGCTTGCTTACATTTCACCTGTCTCTGGTCTTTAAAGGTTACCGTAGGTACTCATGCCAAACGTTTTGTATGAAAGACCTTCTGATCTACATACACAGTCCTGGTCCAGTTCTGAAGAGACCAATAATATCTCTCTTTGTGAATTTTTTCATTGCTAGGTGAAAAATGAAAGTTTATATGGTGTTCACACAATGGTGTGCATCTATTAACATGGCAACATGATTAAGGGTTGACACGTGGGATCACCAACAATATATCCATGTTTTTTCCATGACTGACTGGCAGCTACATCATCGATACATGACTATTCCTGATCATTCCATGACCACTATTGACCTATCTACTCCTTCAGGCTAAAGGTTTCTCATCACCACCGGGAGGGCAATAAAGCCATCTACGTTAATGCCCAGCTTTTGCCCTTTGCAATAAAGACACTTTCTGGTTGTGCAGATACCAAAAATACCTTAAACTGCACAACTAGATGAGCCTTTCAGGAGGTGGCAGTTTGAGGACGTTGTCCATTTCCACTCGAGAGCCGGACATCTCCTGCCGACTGGGGCTGTAGGTGCCGGCCGTCGCTCTCTGTTCACGGATGTTTATGAACAAGATGACGGCGATGATAAATAGGACCAGCAGCACGACGCCAGCGATAATTCCACCAATCAGAGGCCAGTTAGTACTGTTTGGATCTGGCCCAATGAACTGAAAGAGGAAGGACAATTTGGGAAAAAAATTTGAAACGTTTTTACATATATGGTACTGGAATCACTAGAATCTTGTCTTTCTGTTCTTGCTTGATTACGAGACCTCCGTTAGTTTTCATGTGAGGACGTTAACGATCAACTCTGATAGAATGTATGTTGATAGTGATTGCTGCATGTAGGTCTCCTTTGAGATTGCTTGCTTCCTTTCTGCAAGTTAAGTGAACCTCTATTCTTCTCCCATCAAACATACTATTGGAGACCAGAAAAATGTTCTGATACAAGGGGGTAATGGAAGTCGGGTAGGTCTAGGTTAGGCATCAGTTGTATTATTCCTGGAAGATGCATTTCTGGTTACATTCGACCTATTGTCAGTTTTTGTTATGCTGCAAAAGCAAACCAGCTGCAACAAATGATAAAACGTAAGAACGTATCAATGGAGCAAATAAGTATTATGCTGTTATTAATCTCTACTGAAATCTTGTCGTAACTTTAAAATGATTTTACCGTCAAATTATGCCATGAAATGATAGCCCGACTCATCGCAGAGACCATTGATAAACTTGCTGATCAATGATGTTCTTACCGTTTCACAAATCGTTCCGCTGAAGTTGTCTGAACATTTGCATACCGGCATATCAGTTCCATTCTGGGAGCAAGAACCACCATTCTCACAAGGGTTATCAAAGCAAACATCCATTTTGTCACAGAAAGTGCTCGTGTAAGGTTCGATACATTCACACTTGAAGTCACCAGGCAAGTTTTTGCAAGTTCCGCCATTCAGGCATGGACTAGAGGAACATTCGTCAATGTCCATTTCGCAAAAGCTTCCATTGTATCCTGTGAATTGAAATTTTTTTTTTTAGAAAAGATGAATAGAAGGTCTTTCCTTCAAGAATAACCATGACATACCCTCAATAAACTGTTCAAACAATTGGGGATTGCTTCACATGATGAATTAACATGAAATTATTGGGGACTTTTTTAAACATGTATCTGTAATTTGGTTAAGGTTACTGACTGTCAATATCTTAAGACTTCATCATGTTGTCATGTTGTCAGAGGTACCATAATTTGGTAGAATATTGATACACAATTTGGCAGGAAGTAAATGAGTACCACTTAACATTAATGTTATGGATGAAACATGAACCTGATAGGCATTTCATCAGATCAATTTGTACTGCACACATCAATGGAATTGGCTAGATTTGGACAAATTCTTCTATTGGGTGGACCATAGGGTTGGGCGATATATCGAAAATTATTATTACTATCGCGATAATTTTTTTTCAAGATGACATTTTTTGAGGATTGAACATATGACGATAATTTCTTGTGAAAGAAATTTCAAATAAATGTGGAAAAAAAATGCGATTATCCTTTTCCGTTTTATGTGTAAATGTTATTCTAGCATTCCATGGTTGAGAAAGTTGGAAAGAAATAAAGTTTATCAACTTCATTTACTGACTTTTGAACTTCGTAAAATAAAAACGTCTTTTACAACATTGACTGTAGTCTGTATAGAGAGAAAAACTCTGAAAATCAGTAGAGAAATTACCAATTGTGTACGCACAGTAAGTTGGTTCACCTTTCAAATTTTACCAAAGATCAAGCAAAATACTTTCGAAAAATTCACGCGAAACTGGCATATCGTGCTAAATGCAACTAATGTCATGTAAACAAGGCTCTAGTTCACCCATTTATGAATAAACCATGAGTCCACATCTGGTGTTAAGCGGGAGAAAAAGAAAGTATTTTCTAGAAATTCCCCCCCAAAAAAAGGAAAAATTAATATCCTACCATAGTTAAGAGTATAGTAAATAGCCTAACCACTTCGTCGGTTACTGATCTCACGTAACAACAAAAACATAACTTATCGTATTTTGCAAAGTTGACGTTTTCTACAAGGACATGGAAACAATATTTAGCATTTAGTTAATCATGCAAAGTGGCGTAAAACATGGGATTGCAAGGTTTACTTTCATAAAGATGGCCATACTGTAGCTATTGGGGCCTTGATATCGTGCTATGTCTGGTATACTGTAGACTGCCTCGTGTATCATGGGGAATAGATTGTTTTGTTCATGCGGAGGAGTCAGTTGGCTTGAGGTGTGTTTTTCTTACCATAGTGTTATGGGGATATTTACCTACTTTTCTTGAACGTCTAAGATCATATTTCGCATAACTTTACCGATCCTTTATTGACTGACCTAAGTTATTCTAGAGTGGAGCCAAAATAGTTTACTCCATGAAAAGTTTTTTGGAAATGTGCCAAAAATGTTAACAAACAGGTGTTAGACAGGGAGGGGGTTGTTTGGCAAGGTACCTGGGAAAATTCGCAGCACATGTACTGTAGCCTACCGTGATATTTAAGTAGGGGTAAACACTGCAGTTGTAAACTGATGTACGTATAGTGCACGCTGTTCATTGTTAGGCAGTCTAGAAACAGGTCTTTACCGAACGTAGTTTGTTTCATATATATCCAAAGTTTTGTAAGTTAAACTTTTTAAAGATTGTAAGACAGATTCAGTTATTTTCATTTTATCACATAATATAGCTACTCTAACTTGTCATTTCAAAATTTTCATCAGTTTTGTGACAAGTTAAATTTAAAAAGTTGTCAGTATTTTGAATCCTCAACTTACGAATTTTTATCGCCAGACACGCAAAATACTAAAATTTTCCGTGGTTATTTATTTATTTATTTTCAAGGGAACAGTTCATAACAAACTCAGATATTCTCTTTGAATGTCCCCACCATATATCTCTCTTTCTTCGTCCACTCAAAGCTCGACATTTACGCTAATTCTGATAGAGGTAAAATTATCGTAATTATCGAAATATCGCGATAATTTTTGAACTACTTATCGTGACGTTAAAAAGCAAATATCGCCCAACCCTAGTGGACCGTGATATTTTAACTGACCAGGGGGAACCCACATGATAACAGAAGGAGGTAGGGAGATGGGTAAGGAGCAAAGGTAAGAAGCTTAATTTTCATTTTTTAACCCTTTTCCCAAACTGTTCTAATTATTTCTTGTCTTACCAGTATTTGTACAATTACAGTAATATCTTGTTATCTCGTCCACACATTCACCGTTAGTACAGTTGTTGTTTTCGCAGTCGTCAATGTTAACTTCGCAGTTGGTACCGTTGAATCCAGGAGGGCAGTCACACTCGTAGGTAAAGTCAAAATCAGTGCAGTTGGCTCCGTTCTGACATAGATCGCTGGCACAATTTGGTAGTGGAGTTTCACAAAAATCACCTGTTGTTGATACCAAACAAAGGAATAATAATAAGAACTATGATATTCGATTTATATTTCACTTTACACTTGCGATAGGTTTCAAAGCGTTTTAAAGACGTCAATGATAACCTGTCCCAGAGATAATCCCTCCAGGCGGCTGCAGTTATTTACTGCGCCCAATGACAAGTTACCTCACAGGTACCCACTTAACCCCTGGGTGGACAGAGGCAATTGAGATAAAGCATCTTGCCCAAGGATATAACATAATGAACTAGGTAAGGATCGAACCAGCAATCCTTGGATCACAACGACCACCACGCTCTCACACTTTATCTTATCTGTATATCTTTATGTTATCTTTATGTTATCTTATCTAATAACTTATCTGACATAAACATTATTGACCAATTCCTTTCCAAGATTTGAAAATTTCAAAGTGATATATGCAAAATGTACCAATATCAAAGTATTATATAATTTTCTAAGCCGAACAGAACTTGTAATAACCAAATATAAAAAAAAATGTAAAAAATACAGGAGGAATTTCCTTGCAAATTTTGTTGCATACATGTCTGTTATTGTGCATTTCTTTTTGCCATGTTTAAATCAGATTAGTGATCATCATCGGTGCACTGTGCAACATCTCAAGATGACTTGTTGGTGGTGTTCAACATGTTGATTTCTTAACGATACTATTGTATAACAGCTAATAAACAGTTACCCAACTAATAATACACAGTATATATCCTAACGACAAGCAAAATTAAAGGAAAAACACTGAAATACAAAGAAACATGAAAAAACAAAACATAATCAGGTGGTTAAACATGTCTTCTGATACACTTGGAAGAATATGGGTAACATCTCCTAAAACATTACTATATAGCAGATCTTCACACATGGAAAAGTTTGAATTCAGGACTACTCTACTTTTTCAGTATTTTCTTGACTTACCTGTATACAAACTTCATATACTAAATCAGAGGACAGACTTCTCCCTTTCTTTTCCACAAGGAACACAATATAACTTGACGGATAATTAGCGTACTGTAAGCATTCCCACATGAAGTGAATCAAGCATATATCAGCAATTTTACTTGAGCTATGCCAGTAGCAATGACCTCTGCATGGGTGACTTGATTGGAAGTATTACATGCACAGTTAAATGTACATATTGTACAGTCTGTATACAGAGTGCTTACTGCATTCATATGATACTGTCGCTAAATATACTGTTAACGTCAAGAAATATATATATATGTACTGCATATATGAAAGGTATATTGACAAGGCTTTGTTTGCATACCATTTGAACTTTGTTCTGCATTTTTTATTTGAATCAATAGAACTAAAAATTGATACACCTCCGGGGTAAAAATTTATTGTTCAAATTTAGTGTAGCATGTTTGAAGGTTCTGAGTTTTGCCCCTTTAGGCCCCTGTACACGTACAAAACTGTTATAAACATACATACTTTGCACTTGCACAGCAATTTGACAATTTAGTGTAGCATTTTTGCGATGTGATAAATTATTCCCTGACCTCTGTATGAGTCAATAGTACTGTCAAATATGGTACTTTTCCTCTATCCAGTAATACTTATTGTTCATGTGAACAGGTTTTCATATCTTTATATGACTTACTAACATTTCCCCCCCCCCCCCCTCATTTTTCCATTTATTTATCGCAAGTATAAATATCAAAATATTTATAGACAGGAGAATCAAAGGCTTATCATGTAGTATTGAAGTATTGAAGACCTGAGTATTTCATGACAGGTACAGTATATTGAAGAAAGTATAAAGATATATAAATGTAAATATTCATGTAAAAATAAGAAAATAAAAAGGTTACATGTGCATATTGCATACCTTACACACTTAACACTCAATTGAGTACCACAAATACTGCTTACATGATACAAGAACAGTTATCAATGACGACATGTTTCTGATAAAGACAATCTTTTGGCAAAGAATTTCTTTCAAAATTAATGAGCAGTGAAAAAAAAAGTGATATATACCGCCAAAACCAGGAACACAAGTACACTCCGGGCCGGCTAGGGTGTTGTTACATGTGGCGCCATTCTGGCACGGAGAACTGGCACACCAGTCGATTTCATTTTCACATAGGGTACCGTTATACCCCTGAAGGCACTCACATCCTCCAGTAAAAGATAGCTCGTCTTGACTCAATGTCTGCATACACTCGGCACCGTTCTCGCAATCAAGATATGCGCAAGGACCTTTGAACTGACAACGGTCACCTGAGAAAGTAATGCAAAGACTGCTAGACGAGAATGAAGTTCAAACCACCTGCTCACAAAGAGGACATTTTCCTAACATTATAAAAAATTTTGTTGGAGACTGCAAAATGAACACAAGATGATGATGTGCTGAGCAAATGAAAAAAAAAAGGAGAAACATCCAAAAAACAACACAATAAAAGGCTTTAAAATCAATGACAATGAATGAGGTGAGAAAGTTTGGAAGAAACCACTAGCAGACCAATGAAATGACTTCAAAGTTTAAAACATGGAACAGTTGTCAACATTTGTTAATTGGGATTTAAATACATTGGGGTAGTCAAAGCTATTCACAATAATTTTAATTGATATTGCAGCCAAAACAATCACACCAAAACTTTCATCATAACATTGACTATAAAATGACTCCATTGTCGACAAAAAACACAAAAGCAGCCAGATAGTTCCAGTTGGAATAATTGCTCAACTAAGATGTGAGGCACTGGCTCAGAAGCACAACATGGGTGACGCTTTATGAACGGGCGATAGCGGTAGATGCAACCAATGAAAATATGAAATGCTCTGGCCTGACAACTATTACTCAAAACTCAGAAAGACAATCGGACCATGGAATGACAAAAAGTGCTGCTACAAGCAATGAATATTAAATGACGACTATTAAAACTCAGATTCCACTGATGAGATGAGAACATGAAGTAGAAATAAGAGTGTGAGCATCAAGGGATGACCCTCAAGTAAAATGGTGCTTGCGTCACCTTCCACTTGGAAGGCGAGACAGGCAGTAGGGAACAGTAGGGGAGAGGGGGAGTCAGTTACAATCAATGAAGGTTCCCTTGAACGAATGAGACATTCTTCAGCTTTAGTTTCATTCAGCTAATTTTATTCAATAATAAATATTATGAAATTATGACTTTAAATGTGTCTGGGATGTGGGTTTCATTTTTTTTTAAATCACAGACATTTCATTTTTGTAGGATTGAGTTTGTTCATTTGAGAGTCATGGGGAAGATGGTAAAAGGACCAACAGGTTGCCATGGCATCCTCCGTATCAAATATATAATAGTCGTATCCTACTTAATATGCTCAAATATTACAACTTAAAATAGTGCTTCAATAATGTGCTGGCATAAAACTCAAATATAGTTACGAGATCTGTTGCTACATACGGCATTTTGAAATGACTTTGTAGAATGTGAAGCATTCTAAAAGTGTAGCATGCATAATAAATCCCTTTTTTAATTCCATTTCCCCCCCCCCCCATGTCTTTGGCTACTGTCTGAGATCTTGTGATATAAACTCTTCATTGTCTCGTTGTTATTAAATGAAAGAAACGAGGGACTTGCTAATTAAAGTTAAAACTGAATTTTACTTTCCTTTTGTTTAATCTTTTAGCTCTTTTGGAACAGGAAAACAATAAGTTTCCAGGAAAATAACAAAACAAGCATCACTGGGTTTTGTCACAATGAAAATCACAAACACATTTCTACCATGATGCAAACAGGCGTCTGAAACTGTCATTATATTCTGGAAAAGTGCGATCTAAGTTTCTAGAAAACTGGTTATTTTAACATTTCTACCAATTTATTCAAGTGTTACTATACAGTCATTGTAAACTCCGTCTTTTAAGTTTACACTCTGGTGCTTTTCACTTTGACTATAAATCCTCAAAGAATCTTCAAGGTGATTCTGTTTTCAGCTGATTGCTCATTACCATCATATAAACTAGGTCACACTGGCTCAAATGGGAATCAATGACATACTCATTTTCAAGAGATAAAGTACAAAAGTATCTCTAAAAGTTCCATTCATGAAATTCGTAAGTTCAAACTATAAACTGAAGTGTCTGAAGCCGCTTCTATGGCTAGAAGAAATTATCAAATTAATAATTTATAATAACAAGAAGAATAAAATGTTAAAGTCAAGCCAAAAGCATACATTTGGGGGGGGGGGGGGGTGGAGAGCAGGACTTTTCTGAATCATTTAATAATTCAATTTGTAGTCTAGTGCCTGTTTTTTTAGCATTCATAATATTTTTCTTCCTTTCCCCACCCCCCCCCCCACCCCCAACTTTTCCCTAGTGACAGTGTATTAGTTGTAAATAGCAATTACAGATTTGAAGCTGCTTTTTTGTGTTAAATTTACTCAACAATTTAACCAAATCCTCTTTCAATGTTTCTTAAAATATGCAAATTGACAATATTAATTATCTCTCCTACATTTCCCCACCAAGGATGTCAGCCAGGAATGAATGAAATGTATTCCATTCTCAACAATTTGTCGTCCAAATGCTTTTATCATACCAGTAATATTGCATTTGAAGACTTCTGAGATGCGTCTTTTACTTGATTATCTGAGATGATGCTTGATCAATCATGCTTAACAAACTAAAGAGTTGTGGGATTTTAGCATACAACAGCATCTACACAGGGGAACCTATTGTGATATAATTCAAAAAGTTGCCTGTGCATAAGACATCGTCATGGCTGTTGTTAATTATACTGAACTGAGTTGTCTGTGAGCTAAACTTAGCACTACATACAGGGCTGTTATAGATCCCTGCTGTTAATGCAGGCCCTCACTAAACAAAGGCCCCACAATTTCAGACCGGGGTACTCTTCGATTTGTACATATCCTTGTTTAAAATACAAGCTCTCGAAAAGAGTTAACCAAAATTGACTGGTTTGGGTAAATTTGCGAATGAAGATACTTTAACAGCCATCTCCTATGTACGTGCAAACTCCAATAGACCTTTAGCTTATAAAATGGTATCATACTTGCAAATGCCTCTCCCCCTCCCCTCCTCCCCCTCCCCGGGTCACTGCCCCTCCTATTCCCAGTCTAATATTCAGAAGCTGTACTCGGGTGTTATTACATGTATTAGGGCTTCTCAATGGAGTGCATTCATTCTGTATAAGAGGGTGGTAAGAGAGGACTGATGTCATCCCATCTACTCCCAACCATAAAAACCAGGGATGTGTTCTACTGACATGATCGTACTGAAAACAATGGGCTGCTCCTGAACAAGTTTCCTAAGATTACATTTCATGTGACTTTAATACTACAAGTCAAATTGTATCCTTTCTAAATCCCACCTATAAGGAACTTTATTCAAATTGTTGCTATTAATGATGGCATGCCACTTGTCTTAAAAAAATAGCTAAAAACACTACATAAACAGGCAGATTGCTACACAAGTGCATACACAAAACATAGACTGTATGGCCCTGTGGTAATATATGGAATACACAATATTTCTTTATATATTTATTTTAAAACTGCATTCAGTCTTATGAGAAAATTTCACCTTTCCAGTATCTAAAGGATCATTTGGTGAGCCAAAAAAAAAGGACAACTTAGGCAAAGACAAGATGATTTTGGATCCTGAAGTTTAGACTGATAAAGAGAAACAGTTACAAATAAAAGAAATAAAAAAATATAACCTTTGCAAAACTGTGTAATGTTATTTCCAGTCAGACCACATGGCTCTGTGAACTATGTCACAGTTCATTAGGGGTATGCATTGCAGATCTGTGACTACCCTCAGGAAAACCTAAGGTTCCAAGAATGTATTTGAGTAGTTCTCTAACAACAGCCTGTTTAGATTCCTTGTTGACAAAACTAATTTTTTGTTGCACTTGTTCAAGTTGTTGTAGGTTTATAATGTCAGTACATCTTTTATGAGACGTTATATTCTCCACATCGACTAGATCGATGGGGGCCCTTAGTACAATCTACATCTCATCCTGGGGTTAAGTAAAGACACAAACTGAATGTTCTTCCTCACATTATTATGTTTACAGAGAATGTCAACAATACACACAAGTATCACTGGGTGGGGTGCCTCTGACAGGGTGCAGTCGATACAAACTTTACTGTGGGTGTTCTGTCGAGATGATATCAAGAGATAAAAACGTGACGTGCAAATAAACAAATCTTAGGAAGGGGTGAAAATACCGTAAGTTTACATTCGTACCTTCTACGAATTCCGGGCAGAGGCAACTCCAGAGTGACCCACCGGCTTCCTCTTCGCACGTGCCGTTGTTTTGGCAAGATGTTACGAGGGAGCAATCCACCATATCACAGGTGGACCCTGAGTATCCCTCTGAACAAGTACATGAGTAGTTTGTACCATTTAGGGCAGTACATTCCCCCCCATTCATGCATGGATTGGCAAGGCATGGGTTCAACTCGCAATTAAGACCAGAGTAATTATCTGGACAGGTACATTTGTAGGCGCCAGGGTAGTCAATGCAAGTGGCCTCGTTAAGGCAAGGACTATCACGGAGGCATTCGTCTATATCCCGCTCACATGTCTTCCCTGTTCAAAAGTTTCAAAAGACCGTACTTTTTTGGGTTTTTTATATTTGTAGTGCGGTGTCTTGGGGAGGATCCTCTCGGAAGTTAAGAGAGGGCCTTTGTTAATAGAAACTACCGTGTGGCAATTAATGTTAGTTTCACAGACAGAAGCAAGAGGCATTAAAAGCGGTTAATGCGCAACGCACACACAAAAGGGTGTAGTAAAAAAGACCTCACAAATAGCACAGCCAAAGGAACATATAAAACAACAAAAGCGGTTAATAGAGAACATTGGTAAGAAATTTACAAAGAGTTGAAACGACCAAGCAGGCGATATGCTAGATGGGAGCAGTCGCACAGCAATTATGCAGAAACGATAATACTTTAGTTATACTATCTATTTAGAATTATGTAGATCTATGTATGTATACTACAGATATAGATTTATATAATATAAATAATATCTATCGAGATATAGATCTTCAAAAATATATATTATACTATAGAGGTAATACTATAGATATAATAATCTTAGAGTTAGATAATACTGTAGTTCCTGTGCTTGTTTCACTTTTCACACTGTCATCATGTAATGGGGTTGAAAGACCCTCCTAAGTCTACATTTATGATAATCCATCCCCTCCCCCCCCCCACCCCTCCCAATTCCCTTTGCTTTTTCCTTTTACCTTACTGGTTGCTTATTCTGAAGCTTGTCAAACCGGCTGCATTAATTTGAGGTCAAAATTGTAGATATAACATAGCAAACGTAGATATATCATAGCAAACACAAAATCCTTAGGTGAAGAATATTTCCCCATAAAACCTATCATCCAGTCACCTCTCTATCAGAATATTCCATGCCTAATTCATCAATTACTGATAGGTCATTTTATCATCACCTTGACACCATGAAGCAAACTTGGCCAGGTTAGACCAAAACTTTGAAATATATACTACCTCACGAAAACGTTAAAGAAATGTCCCAACCTTTTTGCGTGGAAAATCAAATCAAAAACGTACGACTGAGCAGGCTTTTGAATTTTGGACTTGCTTTGTTAAATTTTCCATTCCAATCAACCAAAAGTGGGGGTGAAAGGAACCATGGGAAGTGATGAGGATGAGTAATTCTCACTGCTAGGTTAGGTTTTAAGTATTAAGTCTCTTTATCAATGCAACTTCAGTTGATTTACCTTAATTTTGGTCATGGGAAAATCCTAATTTTATGGTATGTCAAAGCTTCGAACAGAACGTAATGAAAATATCAAATATCTATAGATATATGTTAGATATTATGGTAAATTATTAATTCTACAAAACATCAAATGGGCTGAAATTGTAGCATGAAGTAGTGTTTATTGATTGAGAGAGGCTCAAAACAGCATTGGTGATGTCCATCAGGAATGCTATAATTTTATAAAATCATTGTTTCTATTTAAAGGCAAAATGTACTGAATTATATTACCCAGATGTAAATGCTACCCAGGGGATACAGTTTTAATGGAAGGGTGTTGTGGAGGGAGAGAGAAAGGAGTGGAAAGAGGGGAGGGAGGATGTGGTGGGGGGGGAGGGAGGATGCCAGAGGTTACATACCATTTACATCACCACACAGATGCTGCACATTGATGAGTTCCTTTGATGACAATCAACAGTAGTAATTTGAGTGTATTTCTTTTCTTAATGCCACAAGCACTTTAATCACCATTTAATACTGGCTAATATGTAATGGTAGTCTTGATCCCTAGTACATAATCAGTGCATGCTGAATATAACACTAGGCTGCAGATATCTTTTTGAGTACAAGGTACAAAACGCAACGGTGTAGCATCATGTGCTTTTCAATACAGAAATGAAGTTTTGTTAATAATGTAGTAGGCAAGCTAGCACTGTTAGTTAGTGTTTATAGGTATTAGACACTTCACTGATAAGAACACTGAGACATGCAGTACTAGAGAATCGAACAGAAGAACACTATGACGGTAAATGTTTTCAGTGACATAACCAGAGAGAGGGGAAGCCTACAGTATCATCTTCACTATCACATCATTTTGAATTTATTCAATAATCCCCTTCCTTTTACTCTCAACCCCCATTCGATTCTATCATCAAAACAAAACAATGAAAGCTTCATATCTGAAAGTTTTTCAAGGGTTAGTGTGAGAAACTACTGCTTTGTAATTTTTTTTTTTTTCTTCAGAATTCCAGAGTTTGCAACGAATCTGGTTAAGTGGTCGATTCTACACACTACTATTCTATGACAGCTCCTCTCTACGGATAAACAAACGCTTGTAATTAGCATACGTGTAACACAGCAGCTATAGGGATAAACATGGGGGAGGATATGAACAGAGATGAAACATATATGCGAGTGAAGAAATATTCAAAACAAATGCTAAAATGGAGAGAAAAAGGTGGGGAAAAAAAACTAAGAAAGAAGAAATGTTAACGCATCAATTTCAACAATGGATCTACAATGGCTTTGGATATCATCTAGTGAAAAATGGAGAGGGGAAAGTGGAATAGTAATATCTGATTCAGCTTGTTCTTCAAATAACATATATATGCAAGTGGTCAAAACAAAAATTGAAAGAAAAAGGAAATAATCCTGCAAACTATTTTATTTCAAAATGTAATGTAGTAATGTACCTTAACACCTTTCTGTCGCTATTGAATACTTTTGTAAGGTTGTTATTATCACCCACCAGAAGTAGCCAACACCACCATGGAATAATTGATTTTTTGAGGGGCAGGGAGGGGGGGGGGTGATTTTGGTTTCAACACTCTTATAAATATTTTACCTTGAAATATAGAGAGAAACAAAGAGTTTTGGCTACTAGTGGTGCTATGACATCACAGATTTACTAAAATGACAGCTCCCAGACAAAACTTTCAAACTATAATCATTTTCCAAACAGAACAAGATTTTTTATTAGCAGTTTGGACTAGTCGTTCTTCACACAGATCTCTGTTATATTTAGCTAACTATGATGGTTGAGGTTTTTTGACCATTTAACAAAAGGTGTTAGAATTGTGATTAATCGACTAAATGCGATATCTGTGGCTAAATCTGGTCGAGCTGTTTGAAAACACAGCTAGACAGTGATTGGTGTTTGCACATGAAGATGTTTTATTATCTCAAACCATCAGAGAATCCTGCAGAATTAGTTCTAATCTATTTAGAATGAAACTGTTTATGAAATGATAACTTAGTCTATCAGTAGTTTGGAATGTTAATACATTCTGTGTTGAATTGTAACACTGTATTACTCTAACTACACCATGTTGTATTCATACTTAGACTTTGTAATTCTCCTCTATCAAAGATATCCAACCATTTGGATGCTTTAACTTTTGTTCTTTCTTTGGCAAACTTTCACATTTCTATTATTCCTGCTGCAGTTTTTTGGGATAGGTTAACTTAACAAATTTGAAATGTTTTCAGATAACTTGTCTTTCCTATTATGGTTCAAATTCAGGGGAAACTCAAAACAGCTTTGGCCGTCTTGCCCTTCATTCTTGTTCCAAAAAGCTATAACACCTTCCCCAAAAAAATCACCCAAACAATGGCACAAAATGCCGCCTTGCCCTTCTGCTTGTGCCGTCGGTGTGTATTTTGCTATGTTTGCACAACTGACTCCTAAAAAGTTCTGTGCTGCTCAGTACCAAAATATCTAACACTTTCTAGCAAAAACACAAATCAAAATACTGCTGTGTAGTTCATGAAAGCACAGTGGTGCCAATTTCCCTATAGATCAGTGCAGTATAACACTTTCTACTATAGTATTCATAATGCACGACCAGCCTATACACTTGAATTGAATCTCACATGAACACATGCGTCCACAACAATAATTGCCGGTTGGCTTAGTGATTCCTTGCCAAAGTTTGCATAAGAACATTAAGCAATAAAAACAAGATTTTCAAGCATTGGCCATTATTGACCTCAAACTATCAGCAAGGTTCTTGTAATCCTGCAGACTTTACCCATCAGCTTATCTATCAAGTATGAAGTTCATCTTGGCTTAATCTGGCAGTTTATAATGCTTACAAGATTTTGAGATATTTCACTTCTGTTGACCTGAAATGAGCTTTGACATCCATCAATTTTAAGAGGATACTTGAACAAAACTAATGGATATCTACTGTACATACTACCTTGTATGAACTGTAACTATGATGTAACTTTTGAGTTATTGCATTAACATAAAGGAATAAACAAAAATAATCCTCTGCAAACATACTATGATGAGAAGTACATAAAATGAGCAAACTACACAATTTTCTAACATTTGGGAAACAATTTCCAGCCGGAATCAAAAAGCCAACTATGAAAGTATGCTCCGGCATAGCTAAGAGGATGGGGTGTGGGGGGGGGGGGGGAGAGCAGGGCCATAATGAGATATAAGAAGCAAATCTACATGTTTGAAACAACTAAAACTTGGAACTGAACAGGTGGTATGAATAAGACACAGGAGGTACCACCAATCTGGAGAAATCTTAAAGGAATAAAGATGGCAGGGATCAAAGACAATTGATATTATTCAGTAACCTCAAAACTATCTAATATTCGTTTTTTAAGTTAACAGCTTCCTGTTTGACTGAATATGCTCGCTTTGAAAATTGGCTCCCAATGCCTCACCAAAATACACAGTAAGCCGCCATTGATTACATAATACGCTTGAAATTTCAAATTGATGCTCGAGTGAGTTGTCCCTCCCTGACGTCATCAAGATGGAATTTCAGGCGTTATTGCATAATCATAGGTGGCTTACCGTGCATCGTGGTGAGGCCTTAGGAGCCAATTTTTGAAGCGAGCGTATTCAGTCAAACAGGAAGTGGTTAATTTAAAACTCAAATATTAGAGAGTTTTGAGGTTACTAAATAATATATATTGTCTTTGATTCCTGCCTTCGTTTTTCCTTTAACAAAATGAACCTTGTAGACGTTTTCACGGCTACTAGAAGAAGAGAGAGCGGACTATAAGAGTTACATAAATATAATCATGTTTTTTGCCAATCAGTCTACAGTGGGAAGCAGTGAGATGAGCACAGCTTACTTCATCAGTAAATGGAACTACCTCATCTTGCATTCAGAAGTGCATTCATACTAATTTGAATGCCAAACCTACCTTCGAATCCAGTAGGACAGTTGCATGTGAAGTCGTTGACCAGATCAGTGCAATTGCCAACCAAACAAGGTTCTGACAAACAATCATCAATGTCCACATCGCAATCCTTTCCTCTAAAACCTGGTAAAAAGAAAAAAAATAGAAAAAAAACCCCACATGATACAAAAAATTTGAGTGTCTTTAAGATAGATCTGTAGTCTCTGTTACAATAAGGGCATACAACTTTAAGGGTAAGTTGTGAAAACTTTCACAAATTGAATACTAAAAACTTGTTAGAGATTTTTTTTATAAAGAATAAAAAAGTCCTCCAATAATTGGTTGTTTCCCTTTTGAGACAATAACATTTTTTTTAAACTTTTTATCTCTATTCTTCATTCTTTTCCTGAGCACTTCTATTTGAACTGTGCAGTTTTTACTCCAAATGAAACAAGATAAACATATAATTTGTGTTTGACCGAGGACATAGAATGTGGCAGGGAAGTAGTAAATAATCAAAATCGACGACGTAACACCCTGTACTTTTGGGAGAAATTTTGCAAGCGACAGTGTTACCTGGGACACAGTCACATTGGTAGTCATTAATCATATCCACGCAGGTTGCTCCATTCTGACAGCTCCCACAGTCGTCCTTGTTAGTTTCGCAGAATTCACCCTCGAACCCCGGCACGCACGAGCACTCGTGCGATTGCAACATCACGTTGGAGCTGCAAGTGCCTCCATACTGACATGTGACATTCTCGCAGTAGTTCACCAGATAGGCACAACGCGCTCCAGTGTAACCGGTCGGACACTCACAGGTAAACCCATCCTGGTGACAGACAGAGACATAGTACGGTACAAATTTTCATTGTACACTGAATTCAATTCGTTTACCCCAGGTTAATATTTAGACAAAAATCTTATTCCAGATTTGTAAAGAGAATAGACAAGTCTTGTTTGTAGAGGTTTTCCCAAAAATATTACAATCTAACATAAAATTGAACTTCAACACCCTTCTTATCAGAGTATTTGTCTGTGTAGTGTCTTGACGACAACTCTAGGGTTACATAGTAGGTGTACTTTAAAGGAGAAATAAACTCTGGGGTTTTTGCAGTGACCACATAGTAGAGACTAATATTCTTACACCCTCTGTGAAATAACTAGTCAAAACTAACTTTGCCCGAATTTCCAGGAATTTCCTAATTATTTTCTCACGACTTCTGTGTTGGCGGCCATTATGTTAATTTCAATAACGAGGGTGCTTCAAAAATGGCGTCAGCGAGCCACATCATAAGTTAAACATTTGCCCTCTCTGCATATGAATTGTACACTCTCAGAGATGGTCAGAATTTGGTGCAATATGCCGTATTGCCAAGCATTTGGTTGTGTAAACAGGAGAGGGGAGTAAAGGAGCAGGGAAGGGAAGGGAAAACGATATTATGTTATTCCTCAAAATAAGCAAAACTGTTAACAAACTGCTTTTCCACTGAAGAGCCTGTGTAAGAGAATGTGTAAAAGTAAGAGGGCCTGATGTTTCGACTTTCGATCCTAGCAAGATCTTCTTCAGAGGCTGTATGACAAGTTACAGTGTATCGGAAGAAAAATTTGACTAGATATTGCCTTAGTTATTGGGAACGGCGCGTAGGAAATGTTTGGCTCAGAACCATTCAGGTCTTGCAATTACAGCTGCTGTAAAACCCTCGTTGCTTAACAAAACACACACCTGAAAATATTTTTTTCTATTGCTAAAGCCGTTTACGATGTTTTATACATGAAAAACAGACTTTCTATCTGACACAATATATTTCATTCTTTTTTGCTTGTGCAGTTTTAATTATTGTTGGTATTGGCAAATGCAATATGTGGCTCGCTTACGTCACGAAACAAGCGGGAACTGTTAGTATTCAAACAACAATGGCGACTGCCATTGGTGACAATTAAATCTATTTTTAAGGTTGACAGAAATGTTTTCAAGCATTCATGTTGCTTCAATCGTAAAGAGTGTACTGCAAAACAGTATTCTCTAAGCCGAAAATGAAAGGGTTTTATTTTATCCTTTTATATTATTAAGAACTCACCTCTCCAGGGGAAGGGTTATTCTTGCTTACACATGTTGCATTATTTTCACATACATCCTGACTGCAGTTTGTCATAACCTATCAAAAAACATAAATAAAAGATAAAATGTGTGTAATGAATATTAAATACTGGAATGAAGTTTTTGTTTTTATGGCCAGATCTTGCCAGTGGCACCTCCTATTGACAACCTCTGGTGTGGCTCTAAACATTGACACCAGAATTTAATTAAACATAGTTACAACAGCAAAGCAAATCAATGGACCAGATATAAATAATAATAATTCATTGTGCCCCCCCCCTCCCCTCCCCCTCCAACCATCAGAAACATTAGTGCAAAAATTGTCAATTTCCCTCAATAGTCATTAACTCAACACATTGCTAGTCAAAATACAACTCACCATGAATTCACAGAAATCACCTATGAAACTCTCCGGACATTCGCATGTATACATGTCTATGCCGTCCATGCAAGTCGATCCATTCGTGCAATTACCTTCGGCGCAGTCATCTTTGTCCACGGAACAGTTTTTGCCTTCGTATCCCGCGAGACACAAACAATCGTAACCCATGAGCAGATCTAGACAGGTAGCTCCATTGAGGCACGGGCTCGAATCGCACTCATCTATCTCCACGTCGCACTTCTGGCCTTCGAATCCGGTTCCTTCACAGGAGCACGAAAAGGCTTCCCACTCGTCGATGCAGCTACCGTTGTTCTGACAATCGTCAGTTCCACAGACATCTTTACCGATGCACCCGATAACTACTTCTCCACCTGCAAGATCAAACTTTTCTGGCAGATCAGGGTTGTATTCATCGAGGGGAAACACTGGAAGAAGATGTCCACCAATCCTGAAATCCTTTAGGCAACCGATAAATCCTACAGCACTTTGAAATGGTGAACTGCCCTGAAACTCGGCCCCACCAACCTGTACCGGCGTTTTCATTGGCCCTGTTATCATACTCTGGAGACCATTTATGTCAATGTCATCTACTTTTACTTCAATACTGTCAACCTCCACAGAAACGCTATCGTGGAATAATTGAATGTGGACATCATGCCAGATTCCATCATTTACCATAACGGAAGTATTCAAGGTTCCAACACCATTGTTTATTAGGGGAAACGTAATTTGGAGGAAACTTTCACGTATTACAATGTTAATGAAAGTAGAATCGTCGGTCGTTGCTGCTCGGAAGATGACCGCATAATCACTTCTGGTTCTCAGTCTTAGACTGATGTTATTCAGAGCCTCATCTTCATTAATATTGTTTGTATAGCTGAGAATAGTAGCTTCCTGAAAGGTGCCAGCTGCAACACCTGGTATTTAAAAAAAAAAATGAAAAAATATAAAAAGATAGATACTGGATAATATTAGCATTCATGGGATTGCTTTCTACAAGGTGCATCGATGGTGTTACAGCCAAACTCTATATCAAGCCTCGGTTTCGATTGCAAAAGGAGTTTAGAGACAACAAGAAATTAAAATTAGTAATACTTCTGTCCTCATCATATAACAGTTAGTCTAACGTAACCCAGGTTTATGTTTCTATCCAAATTCTGTCAACATTGGGCAGGTCATTAAGACAATTAAAAGAGAAGCAATCTCATTAAAATTAACATTATTTGATAAAGAAGAGTGTAATAAGCTCTCCTTACTACACCTTCCAAGCCCCCACCCCCCCTCCCCACAAATCAGAAAGCTGACATAATTAGTGCCTGTCACACTTTACATGAAAACAGTGTAACACTGCACATAAGATATATTCAAGATATTGTTAAGGAATCAAATTAAGTATTCTATGATATGTATTAACAATCAACATATATGTTATATGAATGGGCTGCCACCACAGAGTCCCATCCATGAGTTCTTTACATTTAGTTCTTTTTTAAAATACTTTCATAGTGAATATAAATAGTGTTGCAACTGAACACAAAGAATAACATTATGTTATAAATTTTACTAATTTAACAAGAACAATTGAAAACCAACACCACTAAAAAAGAACAATCATAAGCAAAGAAAACTTAAACTAATGACCTACTTGAAATCATTAAATATTCATATATACCAGCAGCTGTGGGATGTTACATTTTAGACTTTGCTCGATTCTTTGTTTTTGAAACAAAACATGGACTTACATTCAAAGCTCTCATCTCTCTCGATGCACACCGAGTTCTCTGGACAGGGGTCTCTGGTCGGACCACAGATTGTCTCATTCTCACAGTTCTTTCCTGTATAGCCAAAAGTACATTCACAGTAATAATCATTCCACAGGCCATTCTGTTGACAACTGCCGTTGTTCGAACAAGGGGAGAGTTGGCACAGATCATCGCTTGCACAGCTGTTATTTAGGACGTTTTTGGAGGTGGCAGTGTTCATTGGGAGTGATGTATCAGGCGCTGCATCAGGTAGAGGGAAGAACTCCAAGGAGTACTCATTGTATTTCACATCCAAGATGCAACCCTTGAAGTAACCTACTTGATCGAGTTCGGAGGGAATGGATGCGCTCGTAAAATCTGGCACGCCACCGATCCAGTACTCATCAAAATCGGGCTCTGACGTATTGTCGATCGCACCGTTACTGGATTCCCTTCTCGTCCCAGAGGAGTCTGTCACAGAGAGGCTTATATCTCTGGACTGCCGATCGAACTCGACCAGATGAAATTCACCATCGTTGAGACGTGGACCGGTGGTGGTGAGAGCACCCGTCGGTTGATTTCCTCCGAGTGATATGTCAGCGGTCAGTTGACCAGCCGTAAGATAAATTGTAATGTGACTTGCATCATTGTAGGTTAGGAACAGAAGGCCGGCTTCCCGTCTTGTTCTGAACTGAAATCTAATCATGTTGGCCGATGATACTGTGCTGGCGGTACTAAAACTGGCATAACTGTTCAGATTTTCAAAGCTGAAAGTACCAACTGTAAATTCTGGGGACCAAAAAAATATAAAATAATAATACACAGGTGATATTTATCAAATCAATGTTTTGCTCCCCCCCCCCCACCTCCCTAATCCACTCACCAATATAGACCTTGCATACAAGCCTCTGCTGTCAGAAATGTTGAGGCAAGTGTTTATTTAATTCACTTGCACAGTTTATGTTCCTACTACAATGTCTATGTTATATATCAGATGTGAAAATAATAAAGACATAAACTGTTCAACTGAATAATAGTAACATTGTGACATTCAAGACCTGAATTTTGTTTCAATGAACCATTTCTTTTCAATTAAGTTTGTCTTATTTCAAGCAGCCATGGCATTAATGCTGGTTAGTGTTGTCCAAATATGTTAGCATGGTTAATTATACAATTGAATTGAAATTCTAAACAGAACAGAACTCTCCACCCCGGGATTAAATGGGTACCTGTGAGGTAACTTGTCATTGGGCGCAGTATATAACTGCTGCCGACTGGAGGGATTGTCTCTGGGACAGGTAATCATTGACCAGGGGTAATATTTCGTATGTAAAGCGCTTTGAAACCTATCCCTGGTATAAAGCGCTATAAAAAAGCAAATATTAAAAATATATTTCCAGGAAGTCATTTTACTTTATGTAACTTTATGTATTAAGGTTAACTTACCCCTGCTGCACTCTTTGCCTGTGTAACCATTGTCACAATCACATGAAAAGTCCCACCATAGATCTGTACATGTTCCCTGTTCAGTACATGTTGACATGTTACACTGGTTCTCTCTGGGGCATCCTCCCTCAATACCTTCAGAACCTTGTTCCTCTAGTTCCATGATGTCAAAATACTTATTTGTATCAAGGTTCTGTACATCTCGCATGCAACCTACATATTTGAAGTAGCAAGTGAAAATAATTTTGCATTACAGGGCTGCAACTGACTGTTTCATAATAGAAACAGTAGAATGTCCATTGAACCATGAGAGATATAAACAATATGCAAATGTACATGTTCGTTTCATCCTCAACATGACTTAACTTTGCTTTGTAGAATCCAGGCCTCTGATGGTTTTAGTAATTATCTAATACACAACATCATCCATAAATCAGAGATAATCAAACCATTTGTTATTAGTTTTTACTGGCTAATACACTCAACTAAATGAACAATCGCAGGTGGGAACACTGGTTCTAGCCAACAATTTTCTTTGCTCTTTTCAACATTTATTACCAAAATTTATATTCTGATTACAGATGAGATTTTGAAATTTTCTTTATTATACAGCCTAAACTATATTCTGCTAAACTATTTTCTGCCACAGAGGAAAGTGGAAGAGCAACCCACTGTGACTGTTTTATGCAAACTTAATGACCCTCAGCCATATTATTTTATTCACAAATATTGCCAATAAACAAGCTCTGGGAAAGAAGGGTGCTCACAGGGTTACCGAGAACTCTAAACACGGTACAGCGAGAGAGAGTGCAAATGTGACTTGGCGGAAATGTGACGAGTTAATCAAATCAAGATCACAAATATGGTCTCATCAAATGCTAAATTATTTTATATCAGGCCTTTCCACTTAAAATCTGCATGATTTCTGGATGTGCGTTCAACATGGATTTCACTGCATTGGACACGCTTGAACAAAGTTGCTCTCGATATATATAATTAGTGAATGCAACTCAAAACAGTTACTTGGAACTTGCAGACAAACTTTGAGGGAGCAAAGATTTAAATTGGCCAGGATGGAATTCCAACATCTGCCGACCGATTTGCAGGTTACAGGGAATGGAGACACTCGAGAGTAGTACGTCTAGTATATATGAGCAATAGAACTTGTACTAAATGTCATTGCTTTGGAACCATTTTCTCACATCAACCACACAACCTCATGTTTGGAGTTTCAAATGACACTCAAACATTTTACACCATAACATTACTGTAACACTGCATACAAGATTTTCAATATTTGACTGCCAAGAATTATATTAGAGTTCTGGTAACTCACCTAAGGGTGAATCTTCACACAAAATATGAAGTTTAAATTCAGTTTTACTTCAGAGGAAAAATATCCTAAAAAGGTTTATTGACTTTGGCTCTGGTGACCTTAGATGCCCCATGAGTCCATGACCTCCCCCAAAATCTGTAGGTTAAGTGCACTCATTACTATAAGCCATTAACACAGGGCATGCGTTTCCTTCAAGCTTTTGCTTTAGAAGTTACATTGTTTATACTAGTGTTTACACGGGTCCAAAAATCGGGAACCGGGTACCCGAGGGCCGTTACCCGTCGGGTATCCGGGTACCCGGAAAAAATTTGTTTACTCTCGTGTATCACGATTTTCAAGAAATTAAATATTGGATGCTGTAATAAATGCATTATATTCTCTACTGACAATGTTTTCATGTTCAAATACGTAGGTGTAAGATAAGGTATAAAACCTCCCTCAATAATTTTTATTTGCTTCTGTTTCTTTCATTAACTTGTTAATAAATTAATTATTTAATTATAATTAGCATTACTACTAACATCGTACTTCCGCCTCTGCTTATGCTAGCTCGTGCACGTCTATTGGATCAACTATATAAATATCCAATTTAGCTCTTAAACAGTTTTTTTATACTACTACTATCTATTATGCAGGCCCAGGGTTCGCATTAGCCGCGAGATTGCACGATTCGCGCAATTTGATCGCATTTGGAATAAACCGTAATAAAAAGCCACTTGCGATTACTATTTTTTAGTAATCCCGTCTATAATCCATAAACACTGTTAAAAATTCCTTGTCAGCCTTTCCTTCATTGAAATAAACGAATGAATAAATAATAATTTCTTCCACATGGTAGCCTAACACCACACTAAGTCAATGAGAAATCTAGCTAAGCCTAACCATCTGTTTATAATTTGCTGGAGTTGTGACGCAGTTATAAGACATCCATGGAATACTTTCGTTATTGCTGTTACGTTGGACCACATGGTTGCCTAACACCACTAAGTCAATGAGGGTAGTCTAGCCTAGCCATCTATTTATTAGCTGAAATTGTGACGCAGTTATAAGATATCTATGGAAAGCTTTCGTTATTGCTGTTATCTTCGAACACATGGTAGCCTAACAACACACTAAGTCAATGGGAAATCAGCCTAACCATCGGTTTGCATTTTTTTTTTAAGCAATCACACTTTGCGTATGATTCGGGTAATAAATTAGGAACCAGGTAGTATTGCGTCGAGCGGGGCCCCTTCGTTATTGCTGTTATCTTCGACCACATTGTAGCCTAACACCACACTAAGTCAATGGGAAATCTGCCTAACCGTCGGTTTGCCATTTTTTTTTTTTTTTTTTTTTTTTAAAATCACACTTTGCTTAGGATTCGGGTAATAAATTAGGAACCGGGTAGTATCGCGTCGGGCGGGTACCCGGGTACCCGGATAACCCGTGCAAACACTAGAACTTTATACGCTTTTCAAATTTCGGTGACCTCAATGACCTTGCCCTACACAGGTTCTGCTACAGAATAACTTTCATCAGAGTACCAGATATGAAATTGAACCATGTTTGTTTTTGAGTTTGTGTTTACAATCTAAAGTGTTTCACAAGTTACACACCCATGTCCACTCATGTTTGTATTACATTCAGACCGAGGACCTCATTGTATTTTCCATTGTTCAAATCCACGTACCCTAAACAAACGCACACATACACATAAACACCATGTCATAAATTCCTTTAGCCTGCAGCCAGGGATCAATAACGACAACATTCTCCTTACCAACATAATCCCCTTTTCCTCCAATTTCCATCACACCTAATCGAAAGATCGTCAATTGTCCTGTAAGTGTGAGAGAGTCTTGGCAAGTACTGCCATCACATGAATCAGAACCATCACTTGGTATGTTACTCAATCCAACAGTTACAGCAACATTAAATACAAGCAAATCCAGGGATTCAAGAACCACTTTATGCCACTTCCCATCATTTAGGGATTGTCCGATAGTAACTGCAGTTTCAACATCCGACTGGGGCGAGATCTCCGACAGCTTTAATCTCCCGTCACTGAGCGACAGATTTAAATGTTCATCTCTTACGCCCATAAAAAGGAGCACAACATTGGGCAAAGTAGTTTTAAAAGTCAGTGTATAATTCAGAATGTCTTCATTGTAAGTATCTTGATCTTCAAATCTATCGTGATCAGTCCTGAATGAAATCACTGTACTCATTTCACAGCTTGGACCTCTAAACCCATCATCACACAAGCAGCTGTAGCTGTGGTCATTGAGATCAGAATATTGAGGGACACAGGTGCCCCCATTATTACAGGTGATATCAACACACCCTGTCAAAGTTACGTTACACACATCACCGCCGAAACCATCCAGACACTGGCACTGAAAGCTCCCGTCTGGTCCGCTAACGCAAGCAGCAGAATTCTTGCAAGGATTGGCACTGCAGGTTGGCAACGAACAAGTGTCTCCCGCCCACATATCGGTGCAGTTACATGTAAACTGGACAACACCATCGATGCATGTGCCTCCATTTTGACAGGGGTCGGATTCGCAATCGTTAACATTGATGCTGCAGTCCGATCCCGAATAGCCTTCCGCACAAGTACAGTTGTACCCGTTTGTCCGATCAATACAAGATCCTCCGTTCTGGCAGGGCGTGGAACCGCAGTCATCAATGTCATTCTCACAACTGTCACCTGTGAAGCCGCTCCCAGTGCAGTTACAGAAGGAGCTGCATATAAAAGGAAAGAAGAAATATGCCAAAGTAAAACATAAAGGTGTGAAGTAAAGCAATAATGTCAAAGGGACAGCAATAATGTACCAAAAGTCCACGATCAAGAATTTCACGTCGTTTGCTACTTCCATCTTTCTATGATGGTGCATGAATATCGACCAGATTTAAATAAACATTGTCAGCATCCACCCCCTCCATCCCCCTGCCCACCCCCCACCAGCATCAAATAGGCTTTTGCAAAACTTGTCAAAAATGTGGCAAAATGCAAAGGTCATGCTTCCTTCCAAAACAGAAAGGTGTGCAGTACAGCATCATTTAGAAGCATGCAACTTACAGTTCTTGACAATTCTAAAATTGGAAACTTGAATTTACATAGTTTTAATAACATTTCATAATTGGCTTTCTATGGTAGAAATATCATTTTTATCAGTTGTTCAACCAACTGTTTTCTGAGGAAGTCAACTTCATCAAGATGCTAACTCACGTGCCATATCAGAAAAACTTAATATAATAAATTTGATATTGTGACAGAATTTTCTAGTCATAATTTTAATAAGTAACCTATGGAGGTTAATTTGTTCCATTGCATCCGTGTAAACAAGTTTGTAGGAGATCAGGCTTACAACTTAACAGCTTTTGCCACTTGTTAAATACTGCAGGGGCTCAAAACATTTATTGCCTGAAATCAAGTACTCACTGGTAACTTCATGAAAAAAAAACACATAAGTGAAACATGCAGGGTTGTGAGAGCAGCTGAATATTCTTGCCTACTGATACATTTTTTTATCTTCTGGCAAAACAAAGAATTCCACTGGCATTTAGCCGGTAAATAGCCCAGATTTCCAGGCCTGTGGTATGCTCAAATAAAATGCAATCTCAAGCAGGTTGTACAGCCAATAAGGTGCAAACTACACACTCCATTGTCACACTGAAGTACAACCTTATATAAAATACAAAACAGGACAACTTTAGACCATTTGGTAGTCTTGTTAGAAAAAAGTTCACACTTTACATCAAGTTGAAGACCAAGCACTTGGTGCCATATTCAGTGTCTACATTAATTAATATAATTAGTCTTACCTATTAACGCGGTTTTGGCACACACCATTCATGCAACGACCTGTACTGCAATGGTCCTCATCTGTACAGATACCGGAAAATGTTTCTGGAAAGAAAAGGTAAACAACAACTTGTCTAGTTTGACTATTTAATGTTAAACTTTCTGATAGTTGAATACAAATAAAGCAGCTTTTAGCGGACAATCTTTAATACCAAACAGCCTAATTTAAACTCAAAATATGATTTGCAATTGATCAAATACAGGTTACTAGTAGATCAGGTTTCTCTTTTTTCCCCACCAAATGAAGCACTTATATATATGTGATTTCGCAGATTTAACTCATTATAAGCCTTCATTATTACTGAGGCTATGGTTGTTGTTTCAAAAAGTATGCATGACACCAACTGCAATGCAACTTTGCAAGTAGGTCAGTTATGTCTCTATGTGATCTGTTTACATCACTATCCTTGTTTTACACAGATTTTCCCCAATTTCTGGGATAACCTCCCTCTTCTGAGGGATGGATAGTTGTCGATCTCCCTATTAATAATAATGATAATAATTCTCAGTTCTTATATAGCACAACTTACAATAAAGTCTCGCCGCGCTGTACTTAACCCTGGTCATTGGTAACTTGTCACACCTACACACCAAAGTGTGCACAATTCAAACAATCTCTCCTGGGGCACCACAGTGCACCACAGCCACATGTCCCCTGGGGGACTTCCCATAGGGTGCAGCCACAAACCGGCACACCCAACTATATTTACAAGTCACCTCGCAAGTCCCCACTTATACACCTGGGTGAAGAGAGGCAATGAGGATAAAGGGCTTTGCCCAAGGACACAACGCAATGACCTGGCCTGGGCTCGAACCTGTAATCATTAGATCACAAGTCCACTGCCTTAAACACTTGACCACAACGCCCTTTTATTGTGAAAGACAGGTCTGAAATAAAGACCCTTCTGAGAATCCTCCCTTTATGAGTCATTTGACTTTACCCTTGCACATCAATTGGTTAGACAGTGTCACTGTGCTAACTACTGTACTGACTTCTTACAGACTTTACAGTGCTTTCATAGGAGGATACTGTACATTGCTAGTGACACACTGAATATAGAATGCAACAAAACTGAACTTCCTTGTATGTGAACTTATAATTCATGATTTTGCCAAGATTTAGTTTACTTTAGAGACCCAAGGATCAGGAAGTGATACAGTAGCTTATTTGAGACCCTATCCGTGTTAGATTGTGGATGAACACTGGCTTTGTCTTTTCGATAAGTGTTCAGGGGAAACCGAGGCAGGGGTGTGAATTCGCTCCCATTCCTGCTCCCAGGACCGCCATTTAATCATGAAAGGAATACTAATATTTACAAAGAGTTCAACCTTGACCATGCATGAAAATATACCAAGTTAGTCCTTGAAATACAAATAATTCTATGTACTGTAACTTGTGCACACAGTCCCCAAATATATGACCTTGAAGTTTGTATAAATTTAGTGGAGATTCTGACACTGCACAAACACAGAACTTGATCCAAAACAAAAGGTGACCTTCAAGTATACTGCGGTACAGTGTGAGCATTCAGTCAATTAGGTTACTACATTGCACTGTACAGGTACCCTGGTATCATTGGGGACACAATGCAAGAATGTTACGAGTTTGTAGGCATGGGTAGATCGTTGTGCATATGTATGGAGGAGACAGGTAAGAGAGGAGTGAAGTAAAACTGCATGTATCCTGTTTCCAAGGATCAGGAAGCCATACAGAAGCTTATATGAGACCCTGTCCGTGTAAGATCGCTTATTTCAAGCCTTCCAAATTGACTCATAGTGACATGACTCGAGTCAACCCTGGGAAGTTTTCTGCTTTTTACTTGACTTAAAGCACTTTTGACTTATGTGATTAATACTTTGACTTACAAGTGCAACCTAGCAGATAACTTGACTATGTCAGTTTAATTGACTAAGTCGACTTGAGACTGAATCCCAAGATGACTTTGTTCAGCACTGATTGTTAAGCATTGATGCTTTATAAAACAAGTCTTTGCAATGTGACTGTGGAAGTCATAGATTACAATACAGTTCAATACAAGGTTCCGATTTATCAATTTCCGGCAGTTTTTAAAAAAAATATTTGCTGGAAAGATCGTCCGATACCATCAAGTAAATACTGGTTGTCTTGGTGTGAACTTGTGAACTATTACCAAGCCTTTGAAGCTTAGTTTCTTTAAACTTTCAGGTTATTTTGCAAGGTAAACATGAATATGTAAACAATGTTTAATGAAACAGTGGTGAGTAGAAGAATTTTCTTACCAGCTGGGCACACACATGTGTAACCACCAGGAAATGGATCGCACGTAGCATTATTACTGCAAGGACTACTGTTACATGAGCCGAGTCCTGGAAAAAACAAAACCCAAAACACATGTACATGGATGTAAAAATATTATAAACTACAAACCATATGAATTCATAAAAAATCAAAGTCACAAATTAATACAATTTAGGTTTTTCCATTAATTTGTAACTTCCAGGACTACGCAATTCCAAGGGCTACTTATATGCTGAAAATCATACATGAATGACCTTACTGAGTTTAACTAATTGAAGTGGTTGAAATCATACTTTCCAAATCAACTCTTACAATGCAACCAAATATTTTGGAGGTACAGTACCATCTGTGCATGCATTGTTTCACCCTTTGACCTTTATAAACCATTCACAGCAATTCCATATACAGGTACCACCACATGAATTTCCAGTACCATATAGGTCAGCTAGGGTATCTACAGTATAGGACACAGAAACATCTCTTTTTATGAAGGCTTTGGAAAAGAAAACCATCATGCATTTTATATAGTCCTCCCGTCCAATGTTACCAGCTCAATATTAACCAACTGTGTATTTTGAATAAATTTACCTGTATGCTGTCCATGGCGTGCACTGTATGTTATGTGTACAAATACTGTTGGGTCGTGGAACCTGTTCATAGCCTAGTCTGTCAATGCTGGGAGAGTGACTATAGCCAGTCTTTCACAGTGGAATATTAACTCATATTGTCTCAGTGTCTTAACTAGCTTATAATACGGAGATCTGTTCACTACTGGTGTTCATTACAGGATACGTAGTAATCCTCCACATCTTTTCACTTCAGGAATATCATTTTCTTATTGATCAGTAAAACCACAAATTCTATTGAACTGTGTGTGAGGTACTGGAAGGGATTGGTTGCATGCCCACTATGTGTGTTAATTCTTGCATCTTTGACACACAAACATTATGAGCTCTGTTTACAGAATACTAATGATGATAGCCTATCAATATAGTAAATAATTCATGGTACTTAAATTCCATATACATGTATATGGCCACAAATGTAATGTAAATATTATGTTAAATTGAATAAAATGAATCGGGTTAATGGCAACTTACCGCATGTCGTGCTGTTTTCTATAAGGCAAGTATCCCACTCTACGTTTGTGTGGGAAACCGCCATGCAGAGACCCAACCCAGCATCAGTACCCATGTTATCTATCACACAACCAGTGAAACCTTCACCAATGACCAGATCAGACCCGGACAAATCTAGGGCCAATAGTTCAGGATTTTTGCTGCCGTTCGCTAAAAGTTCTGCCACTCCATCTACGGTCAGGGTCAAAGTACCATTACTTGTGGCAAACTGTAAAGAGACCTCCCTTAATGTTAGATTTGCGCCAATGTCTTCCGATCCCGGGGTGTCTCCACTCTCCCATCGGACAGTGATCACGGATGCCGACTCATTGGCCGAAAGCTGAAAGAAATCTCCGTTGGTGCCATTCTGTTGGAGGATCGTACCTCCGAGACAAGTTCGAAATGAAAACCCTGTTTTGGATAGGTCTAAAGTTCTTGAGACTGTCACTGAGGCAGACCCATCAAAGTAAGCCCTCGAGGTATTCGTGGGTACATCATTGCACGTTTGGCCATTGGAAATGTATAGAAGATCTAGACGGAACAAGGAGATACAGAAAATATACATTTGTGAAATCCACTCAGAGAAAGTTATAGAAAATACAGTACCAAAATTCCATACAATAAAGCTGACAATATTGTAAAAAAGTTCAACCAAAAATCTTTTATATTCTGTGAGTTTCTTACTGTACTTTTAGTCCGTATACACCAGGGTTGTCCAACCTACGGCCCGCGGGCCACAGTCCGGCCCGCTGCAGGGATGCGTCCGGCCCGCCAGAGATGCTCTACGGTGCGAAATTTTAGTAAGCAGATTTATTGATAACAATTTGAAGCTATATAATCACTCATTTGAACTTTCTGGGTCCATAAAACTGCATACAGGTCAGTCTCACCGGAGAGTGGGGGGGGGGGGGGCTGAACTTTATTCATCTGTTTTATCAGGAAGGAAAATAAATTCAAGCGGCCCCCTCCTTCATCAAAATCATTCCATGTGGCCCGCCTCCGCAAAAGGTTGGACAACCCTGGTATACACGGACAAATTCAGTGCCAAAACATAATGTGCGCAGTTTTCAATGCTCTGCACTTAACTCTCGTAAATTACTATGTTCCCTGTGTACAAAACCAGCTACAAATCTTTCCACTTGAACTGAATAACATAGCACACTCACTAGAAGTGGAATAAACTGCAAAAATGGAAGGAAATGAATCAAATTAATTTATAATTATTTTAATATATGTTAATTCAGTATTGCTGTATGTAAAGTAGTCTACTGAATAACAAGTTTAACAGCTTAAACCACATGTACTAAACAGATTGGTTTTCCTTAAGCACAGATAGTGCTAGTTTATGTTCAGTAATCCAGTTAATGCCTACAGACTACTACAAATTTTCAGATTAGTGTGAATAATGCCTGCTAAAAGTGACACTTTTAATAATGAAGCTCCTCTTCAGAAACCCGAAATTTCACTAACTGCTTTAACTCGGAGGAGTGAAATGAGATTTGAATATACAGACAGTTTCTAGTTGGCCAGTGTGATTTTGTGTACAAGAACAAACTGTGACGTACGTACTTGGTGTTTGGATTTAAACGTTGAGAGATCTATACAGTAGACCAATTTTCCAAGTGGGAAGTTTCATTCATTAAAGAATAACAGTGATCCATATTGTTCTTTGTCAAGTGTTAGTATTATTTACAAATAGAGAATCACAAGTCTCATGTTTCCTCTTCCAGTTGCCTGCTAGACTGTGCAACAATACTCAAGTCCAATATTTGATGTATTGGATAGATTTGTTTATTGGTTCTTTATGGCGTTGTAGTTTCTTGCCGTGAACCTTTTGAGTGCATATAACTATCTTATAGTCTTATCACACCATACTGTACTGTATTTTATATCTAATCATTATATTTACTTCCTTGTGACAAGGTAGAGTTCACTGTGATGACTCAACATACTAACTCTCAACTCATGAACACTAAGACCAACAACAGACAAACAACATGTACCTGTTAGACAAGGGCATTTACCAAAGAGTGCAAACACTATGAACCCATGAATCACAATGCAAACATTGTAATTGATTTTTATATTTGCACATTTGAAGTTAATATTACTACAGTATGTGAATGACCCTCAGATTTAATGGTGGCTGATTCGTATGTAGCATTTAAGTTGATATGGAGTTTAAAACTAGGCCAGATATTTTACTTCCCTGCAGAGCTCAGTTGGAACAGCTTCCGTGTGTATACTGTACAGTATTTAACCTCTCTACTTAACAACTTCACTTGCAAAGACATTCTATACTGGTAGCCTTGGGCACATGTACTATCATGTTAGATCGTGGTAGCATATCATGACTCAAAATAATTAATTTCAATTTTCAACTTCTACTAGATTAATAGACTGAACTAATATTACATTCTTCCAGAGACCTCATAATTTCCTATTGTATACGTAGGTATATAAACTATGTACTATGGTGGATGAGATTTGTGAATAAATTCCCTCAAAAAGTGGAATTTAATTAGATGACAGACCTGTTTTGTTTTGCAGATTGAAGATAACTAACAATTTCAGCATTGACTTATTTAAGTTTATCCAGGATAGGCTTGCCATTATGACAATTTCTGGGAAAAAGTAAGCTTGTGTAACTTAGAATATCTATGTTACTCAGTTACTGGTTACCATACTACACTACACATTGTTTTTCTCTTTAAGAAATCAGCTGGTGAACTTTACCTGATGACTAACACATATATACTATAAGCAATAACAAGTTTAACTCTGTTTGGTATTATAACTCTGACTCGCTTGGGAACAATCAGCTGCTATACAGTAGATCAAATTATAACAGAGACTGGTGATACTGTCGATCGTTAAGACAACAGAGACTGGTGATACTGTCGATCGTTAGGAGTGGGGGAGCATGGTTAATTATGAGGATACAAATACAAAGTTAAGTTCTGTCCTTTAAGGACCCTTTCACGGTATGAACAGAATAATAATATAGCAGTCAGACATTCAACATTCCAATAGTATCATTGTTAACACAAAGACACCAGGAATGAGTTACAAGTTATACTACAGTACAGTATGTACAGGTCCATAGGAGAAATGTACAGGAACTTAAAACATCAGTTACAAAGCACAAATGCACTGTTTGGTATTTTCTTCTTTTCTCATACATGTGACCTTTTTATTGTTAATTCAAATTTGTGCTTGATATCTACCATTCTCTACTATGATGTTGTAACAATAGAACCACTGAACCACAACTACTGTACAGTATATATGAATCCAGAACATAATATTATGCAGATAACAAAATCAGCTTTATATAGAACTTACTGTAATGTGCAGAGACCAGATTTAATGAAACTACAGTATTATTAAAATTATGATCCATATACTTTTCTCTTTCTTTTTTGCACTAGTGCTGCTTTCTTTTCCAAGATCCCCCACCAGGTCCATTTCAGTTTTTCACACAATGCACAAGATACTGTACCAATACACACACACCTGTACACAGTTAATCTATTAATGCCCTGAATGTGTGCTGCAGTTTGCAAGGAGGTATTTAATAAATATTATACAACACCTAATAATATTCCGGCCATTTGATTGGTCAATTGCTCGTCGATTGCATGCAAAATCCGCTCTATTGCACTCTATGAAATAGAAACATGTGTTATACTTTTTTGATAGCACTTTTTTCAATGGTAAGTGAGCAGAGAAACCTGTCTGTTCAAAACAATCTGTTGCATGAGTGCATTTTACATCCAATTATATCTAAATTTTGATAATGAATGGTTTCCATTCGTGCAATAGTGCAAATATTTCATTCGTTGAAAGGTGTAATTTGTCCCATTCAACTCGGCTGAGCCTCGTTGAATGGAACAAATTACATCTTTCAACTCATGAAATATTTGCACTATTGCACTCATAACCATTTATTATTTGTATACTATTTACTAAACATATTGCACAGTAAGAGATCCAAAGCATAGGTATGAAGTCTTTGTACATGGTTAACACTTGACAAGAGTCCAAGTGCAATAAGAAAGGAAAAGCCTTAAGTATCATTCTTCACTTCTTTACAATGTCAAATATTACTACAAGACAGCCTTTAATGTTCAATTTGAGTAGTGACTATCATGCAAAAACCATTCAAATCACTACACTGTTCGAACTTCCACCTATGGGGAACATTGCTCCACAGCTCTGGAACAGTCTCCCCTTACATCTGAAAACAATCCAGCATGTGTCAACTTTCCAGAAAGAACTCAAGACGTTCTAATTCATGAATGCGTATCCATTTGTTTGATTACTGTTGTGTCCATTTTGGGTACTTTGCTCCTGCAGCACTTCTGAGCAGGTTTTTTTAACTGGATAAAAGCGCTTTTCAAATTCTTATATTATTATCAATATTATTATTATTATTGTTACACAGGTAATTATCATAAGCAATGAGGTATTATTATAAATTTTACACATTGCACAGTAAGAGATCAAAGCATTTTGTGGTAAACACTTGACAAGACTCCAAGTGCAATTAGTAAACAGCAGCCCAAAATATGATTCTTAAATTGTGTACATGTACAGTATATTGTGCATGATAGCCTTTGCAGTTCAGCAGTAGTACTTCTGACTATCATACATGTACAAACCGTTCAAATCACTATACAGTACGATAATCAAAGTTCAGAAATTTGTTTTGTTTTACAATGACTGTACATAACATCTGTACAAACACATTAGAAGTGCATGCAAAGCAAAAATATCACAGAAAATGTGTGCTGACCTATAATAAATTTAAATAATCAAACTTTGAAAAAGTCTTGTAGATCTATAATGCTAGACAACATTGAGGAATTTAAGGTAGACTTACTCTACATCATCTATTCATACCATTTTAGATTCTGTAACTGAATTTTTCCAAAACACATCTACAGATTGTTTTTAAGGAGCTTCTAGACCTTGTGTACAGTAAATTAGACAACAAACTTACCTTTGATATTTTTCTGTTCAATCTTTTGGATAAGGTGCCTCCATCACACAAATGCACAAAGTTAAACAAATATTGTATACATACCAAAAAGGGCAGACACTTCTTAAGGTACCTTACACTAAAATATATCAATGTACAGTAAGGTTCGGGGAGCAGACTTTAATGAAACATTCACGACCAAACTGTCTGCTTGAGTGTGGAGTCAAATCATTCATGTACAAGTAATGTAATCCAAAATGTCATACTGAATACAGTATTACTATACATGTTAATCTTTATATGGCATTGTCTGGCTTGAAAATATCAAGCAAATATTTTGGCAAATCTGACTTTCTAATTCCTTGATATCCCTGATCACCAAACATTTAATAACTGATGATGTATTATTATACACTGTAGCGTTATGTACAGTACAACACACATCACTTTAATGGCAATTGTGAGAAAGACGTAGGCTGACATATTCACTTTCTGAAGTCCCTTACAGGAGAAACTGAAATGACTGAGAAAAGAAAAACTGAACTTTACTGTTCATGTGCGACCATGACGTTTTGACAGTAGGAAATTGCAGTAATCTTGAAAATTTTGGAAAGGCTTTGAGCTTGGAAGCCCTTAATTTTAGGCAAGTAGCTATATGATTATAGTACAGTACTGTTAAATATACTTTTTAAGAAAAAGTCGCCCAGGAAAGAACCTGGGCATGAAAAGCAAACTACTGAACGACTGATCCGCTCTCAACCCCAGTCCCGTTGCATCGGGACTATGACTGTGTGATCATCGTCAGGTGTGTATCACGATTCCACTCGAAAGGGAACAGATACTACACATGATCTTAGCCAAAAGTACTGTAAAATATTGTGATTGTGTATGGCATCTATGGGCACCAGCAGCCAGTAGACTCAATGTTTCTATAATACTTAATATACAGTACTTACTGTAGATGTGCATCAAGCTTTGTGACAACAGTTTATCTTGAATAGCAACTTTTTGACAAGCAATGGTGTACAGTATATGAGCACAGTAGGAAGAATATATCTGATCTGACATACTTAATCTTTAGAACACAACAGCACTATAAATGGATAGTGATTATCTACAGTAGACTTAGTTATGTAAACTTTTATCATCATAATATATTATATAAAAGTATATGCACTACTTTTGCCAAAAACACTCTTCAGTTCCGACCTCTTGTTTATTTATGGCTTCTACACAATGTAATTGCACAATACTTCACTTCTCAGCATCACCCTGACTGAATAATAGACAACTTTCCCTAGAGAAAAAAAAAAAGGGTCTATTCTATAAAACTATAATATTATCCCCCGTAGGACCTCTTGCGAGGTCGAACAGGGGTAAACTCCATTTTGTTGACCGTGGCCAAAAACACAATGAGAGACTGGCAAGCACACTTCCAAAGGGTTCACTTTTCATGGTTCATCATGATCAAGAAAAGACAATGATAGTGATCATGCAAAGCACCTCGGTATCCTTATAACTTGCCAAAATATAGACTACAATCATTAAGAAATATTACCATGTTGCAATCATTACTATTAAGAGAACCTCTTGAAATACCTTTGTTAAATATACTGAAGGCTAAACTTTTAGTTACAAACTATTAACCTTTCACATTTGAAACCATAACACTTATATTATATTTTGTATTTTTCTTTCTTTACCTTGTGTTCTTTATTCTCCTATTGATGAGTACAGTAGTTTTATATTTAGCCTATCTTGGAGTAATTCAATGAAATGAAAATTGACATGATAAAAGCATAAACAATTTTCCAAAGCATACCGCACTATAACATGTACCGGGTTACAAGCCTAAAGTATTCTCAAAGTGGGTATTTAAGATGTGAATATAACTTAGGCAAGATAAATTAATCTTGAGACTAGACATGTATTTGATGCACAAGTGTTAGGTCTATTCAGTATTATGTTAGGTCTATTCACCCAACAGCCAGGTTATAACAATGCATACCCCACTGTTCGTCAGACAGTTAACCAATCATTATTAAAAGAGAACCTATTGAAATGCAGATGTTAAATATACTGAAGGCTAAACTTTTAGTTACTACAGTAACTATTAACCTTTCACATTTGAAACCATGACACTAATATTATATTTTGTATTTTGTATTTTTTTCTATGTTCTCTTATTTATGAATATTTTTATAGGCTTTATTAGGATAAATAAATAAAATGAGAGTTGATATGATAAAGCATGAAAGTTTCCAAAGCATACCTTGTGTTCTTTATTCTCCTATTGATGAGTACAGTAGTTTTATATTTAGCCTATCTTGGAGTAATTCAATGAAATGAAAATTGACATGATAAAAGCATAACAATTTCCCAAAGCATACCGCACTATAACATGTACCGGGTTACAAGCCTAAAGTATTCTCAAAGTGGGTATTTAAGATGTGAATATTACTTAGGCAAGGTAAATTAATCTTGAGACTAGACATGTATTTGATGCACAAGTGTTAGGTCTATTCAGTATTATGTTAGGTCTATTCACCCAACAGCCAGGTTATAACAATGCATACCCCACTGTTCGTCAGACAGTTAACCAATCCGACCACATTGCTTTGAAGGTGCTGAGTGACATTTTCCAAGCTTGCATGTTCATGAAGTGCCATGCAATTTAGGGTTCAAAAACTTCATTATTCACATTACATTTTTGGAAACTGTCGGGTTAATAACAGGTAGTATTTCAATGAAATGCCAACATTTCTGTCCAACACAACGCTAGGCATCTTTTGGAGAATAAGATCAACCATGTCCACAACTCAAACTTTTAGTGATGAGAATTGGCTGTTGTAATTTTGGCTGCAATTATAATTTAACCACCTAGGCTAGATCTCAACTAGCAATCAGCAAAAACAAATTTATTTAAATTTGTTTAAATTTAACAGCATACAAAACATGCAGCTTTCAGCATGCGATACCATCTCAGCCTGACGAATAACAAGACCGGGTATACCTTATTAAGCTGGTTGCTTTGTTAACAGTGATTAACATCTTAAGTTTTTGTATTTGCCCGGCAGCCAGCGAATAAGATCCATTAACTTTTCTATTGGATGAATAGTGAGGGCACAATGCCTAGGCTACACCTTATTTGTCTGGCTGCCGGGCGAATAATATCATGCAATCTCTCATTCCGCCAGGAGAAAAGGCACGCTATTGTGAACATTGTTTGTGTGTAACTGTTGTATGGTGGTGTACGGTAACCACTCTTCAATGGCAATCTCCAAAGCCTGGATCAAAAGGGCCAAAATTACTGCAGTGAAACAATGCATCATCAGTTATGTATTTTGAGATACTTTTGTGGATTGTTACCGATTTAGCGAATTATACTGTAAACTTCAACGGTTGGGCGAAGTTAGGGTAGTTTTTCCTTGCTTCGAGCAGTTTGACTCCCTACATTACAAGTATATGCCTAATTCTTTCTATCAAATAACTGGAAAACATTAGTTATTCTAGTCGACAGCCAGGTACTGTTGTACTTTTTAATGCCAGTATAAGTACAATTACAGTAGGAATACTAGTAATAGTGGGCCTTGCTAACTAGTGCTACTGTTAGGCCTAATGGGCTTTTCACTCACTGAGTAAAAGTATCAAGAAAAAGAACGACGATGTTATAATGGGTCTAAATCTCAGCGATCCATCCATTCTTCTTTCTTGATGCAGGACGTGTTACTATTCTGTAATATTTCTTCTCTTCTTAAGCTGAAATTAAAATGTTGAGTTGGAAACGAATTACATCGTTGGTAAACTTGTCACATCTTCTCCGGAAGAGCCTAAACTTAGTCAATGCTCAAACGCATACTTACGTACGATACCTATACAGTAATCTTACGGTTTATACGTGTGTACCTGTGAGTATATAAATCATTGGTATTTGCGGTACTTGGAACAAGACAACCACCATATTTTGTAACGGTTTGAGTAAACAGGTGAATGGGACTAGTCACGTGACAACTACTGAACAAACGCGTCAGGAATGTGGAATGTAGGGTCACGCCCCCGGTCTTAAGTACCCAGCTATGGAACGCCAAAAGGTCCACAGGTGGCGTTGCTAACCTAAATAGGAGGTGCTTCTACCCTAAACTGGAGGTGCTTATGACGGTGCTCTGTTATGAACGTGCCTTCAAAAATTAGACCAATAAATATTTTTGTTTGCATATCTATGATGTCCTTATAGTGTTAATGAGAAAATTAATATGATTATCGGTAAAATTTTAAAATTTGAGATTACGTAACATGGTATCTGGAAAAAAAAAACCAGTAACGTAACTCCTATGGGCTCGAACCGTGCTGAGCCGGGGGCCCAGACCAAAAGGGGGCCCCCGCTATACTGATGCACCGAAAAAGGGTACCTCTTTGGATAAGGAGGGCCCGATTTTACTGGGAAAGAAAAACTCATGCAAGGCTGAATGTTGTTTCTCACTCATACAACTTGTAAGATGTATCCAGAAGCCGAATTCCTCTATCCTCATTCCATGGTATATAGTTACAAATAATTTATATAGCTATGTTGATAGTATTGTTCTGTCATTTTTCTTGATGTATTTTAGCATTAAAACATTTGCCAGCTGGAAACAATGTGTAAATGGCCATTCAAATTTTCTAAAACCAAGACACCCTGCATTGATCCTGCATAAAATCCTTGAACCCATGGGAGTCCGCACGGAGTGGAAGGGGGGGGGGGGACTTGCCCCCCTGGAAACTCAAAAAAAAGTTAAACATTTGACATTTCAATGATTTCACCCAACCAACAGTTCTCTAGTTATGTTCATTGCATACGGACCCATAATGCATTACTTTAATTATTAAAACGCCCTTGGAAGTGTCTTTTGCGATGACCTAGGAGTATTTTTTTGGCAACAAAAAAAACCGTGGTACGCTCCGCGCCAACTGATGGTGGCGCTCCGCTTAGATAGTATCAAGTAGTGTGTTACAGTTAAAAGACCTACTGATTCCCCCCCCCCCCCCTGTGAACATTTCTGCGGACGCCCTAGCTTGGACCTCCTGATAAGGAGCCCCTTTGGGCCAGGAGCCGTGGCCCCAGGCACATTGTTACGCCACTGATGGCAACTCAACTTTTTAACGAGTTTTACCTCTGATGACAAGTTAGCGTAATTCGGTATCTCGACAAAATTCCATATTTTGTCAAGATGCCGAATTAGATGTAACATGGTAACTCTACATCTCGCTTGTCACCTAATGACCGAAATGACTGAAATGTGTATCCGCTTTGTTTAGTAAGGACAGAAATTTTACCGCCAACACGTAAATGTACACTAGTACGGGGTACATTAAGAGCATCCGTAACTTGCATGGCGCGTAATCGTAAGAAAGAAATGGGCCACACGATTAGACGTCTCAATTGAATTTTCTCAGCTGACATCTTCGCCAATGAATACGTTAACACAGGCATTGAGAAAATACCAATTATTTAGCAGAATCCCACGGTCTCTTTTTATTGCTTGACTACTTCATGATAAGAGAAGCAAGTTTTCTCGATTTGTGTGAACTATTGGAGCTATAGCCTAACGTTAGTACTAGTTCAGCGAAGATCACGTTACAATTGACTTTGTCAATATTGTTGCAACGTAAGTTAGGCTCACGTTAGTGCTGCAAGATAAATTGTGTAGAAGTATTGCACATTATCACATGGTGTGAATATGTTAGGGGTAGACATTAAGTGTCGTATCTAAATTTTAAATAAATGAAATCACATAGTTTAAACCTTTGTTTATTACTACTACTAGGTAGGCCTATCCTAAGCCTATCATAATGAGCCCCACTTTGTGCAATTGAATGAACGTTTCCAGTTTGCATCCAAACATGTTTCAAACAGTAAATGCTTTCAATTTCCCTTAATTTATATTACTAGACTGGTACTTATACTAGTAGTAGGCCTAACCTTAGAGAATTTTATTGTATTGTGCCTGTATGTATATTTACTGCTAGGACATGCATTAATGAATAAGTTGCAACTTGTTGCAGATTGGAAAGCAGATTAGTAAACTAAACAGTAACTTTTGACAACTCCATGTGGGAACTAGCCTAGTTCAATAAATAATGAAAATATTTTGTTGGTACATGCAGGTGGTGGCCACTGTTCTTAAACTTTCATTCCCATGACCTTAGTGTCAGTCTATTTGTTTACTCCATTAATTTCATTCATGTGGCATTGTGGCTGTATAGTTTTATTTTTACTATTTTCTATTATGCAACTTGACTGTTTTTCATCTTCATTTATATGATCACTAATGTATGTCTCTTCTATTTAATTGTGTTAATTTCTCGCTATATATTGTTGAGAGCTATGAGGATGATGAACTATTGCCTGCTGAGTTACCCAAAATTCAGTAAATTTGAAATCAATTAGTTTGAGTAATTATATGAGGCTTGTGCATCCCTTTATTATGATGCAATGTCTAGTCAGACTAGGCTGCAGTGAAGCAGATTTGCCTACATAAATGTGGTAGTAACAAGTTACACAGTACTAGTATACAGGTAAACTGGTGAACAAAACTGTGAATACACTTTCTTAATGCAACTGTTAGTTGTGTCTGAGTGTATTGCCCCTATATGTGAGTGAAAAATGTTTTCATTCCTGATCAGGGTCTAGGCCAGCAAAAATTAAACAGGGAAATCAAGGAGGATTAGCTGAGCATCCATGCTTCTAGATGTCATAATATATGCAAAGGAATGTTCAAAGATCAGTTCAGTTGTGCACGGTATGTGTAATGATGAGCAACTATAGTAAACCCCCTGTTAACAAAATGTATCAATCCCAAACCAAAATATGGTAGTGCATTGGTCTATCCTCTTAGCATGCTGTATTTTCATATTCTTTCCACTTCTCAGGGAATCTATTTCCACTTGTGGTTTCTTCATTACAGTATGTTTATAAATACATCTAGGCCTAAGCTTCTTCTTACAACTTAGTTTGTGTTGTTAGTGTGTGGATCAATGGTAAAATTTTGCAGTGTAATTTTGCACATGCTGATGAATTTGTATTGTTATTGTATTGTTTTGCATTGTTTGCTTATTACATGCAGGGAATGATTTATCCAGTCTCTCATCATGGTATGCATGAACCATAATGTTTATAAGAGACAAACTTCATAGCATTCAAAATTGCGAGCTGTTGTGGTTCCCTACAAGTTATACACACTGGTCACACATTTTGACTTATTTTAGTTGCTTGTTAGAGCCCTCCAGGATCCATTGACTTCTCATCATAGTTATCAGAAAGGTTAATTTCATACATTTGTGGGATTTCAATACACTTTTGTTTAGCTCATAAAACATTGCTAGTGAATCACTACTGTATGATTTAGAAACTAACCCATTTTTTAAACTATTGCTAAAATGCAAATTATATTCTATTAATTATTGTTAACCTGTCATATTTTTTATCTGTCTCATTAGGTGAGGTGACAAAAGCCCCAAGATACAGTAAAATGGCAGAACGCCCTGAAGATCTCAACTTACCACAAAGTGTCATAGGCAGGATTATGAAAGATGCTGTGAGTCAAACATATATATGCATGACTACATATTTTCTCATTCAACCAATTGGAATAATTTTCTTAATATGCTATAACCACTCTTTACTGGTGGCATGATAAACAGCAATTGTACTGACAGTACTCATCAACTGTATCGAACCTTTATCTGATAGAAAAAGTATATTGATAATGCTTATACTGTCATAACAAGTGCTTTGAAGCATGTCATTAAAGAACAGTGTATCCAATAGGTGTGTCCCTAACTGGATATGTTTTTGTGGAGTGCCATAAGACTTACCATATTAATTGAAGTACTCAAGAGTATATAATAGTGTTCGACCGATAATCGGTTAGATGATCGGCATCAGGCCATTATCAGACAATCGGTAGATAATCGGCATCGGCAAATTCCATCGCACTACCGATATTTGGAACCAATTATTGCTTTCAACATAAAGGATTGTATTTTTCCGCGCCTTTGATTCACCACAACCACAACGGCCCACGGGGGAAGATTGTAGATCATTGGATTCAAAGCTATTCATAGCCGAGGAAGGTGCGCTAATCTACCGTGTAACGGTATCGCGAGTCCCTCACACGAGTTTGTACTAATGCTGTTCGATATACTATCCAGTTTTGGCAGTTAACATCTTACAGTATACCCGCGATAAGCTTAGGGGGACGACGTAACTAATTATTATTAGATCCTGCTAGGATCGAAACGTCAGGCCAACTTACTTTAACACATTATTTTTCATATCAGATTATATATTTCGATATCAGCTAACGAAATAACGAATATTTTATTTCAGTGTGATATTCTTTTCACTTTATTTACGTTGGAGTTGCAACACTGATAATGGTTATAATACCAGTTGTAAAAGCTGTCCCTAACTTTTTTGTCATTTTGTAGCCAATGGCCAATGACTACTATTTTTCCCCTTCTGTAGTCTGCACAGCACTGTCATTTACTGTGTTGTGGCGGGATTGCAATATTGTGACTCCTCATTATAAACGTTCAGTGCCTCATGTATGTATTACAGTGTTCTTTATTTGCTCCATTAATCTGTACTGTGAAACTCTAAGCAGTTCATTCACATATTTGATTGTATTGGCCTAGAAGTTAGTAATCATGCATCACACTAAATCATGAATTAGACCAGTTCCACGAAAATGTTGAAATAATCGGTAATCGGCATTGGCCCGATTGTCACAGGAACTAATCGGTAATCGGTAAAACCGATTATCATATAATCTGTCGAACACTAGTATATATGCAGATACTGCTTTAGAACATCACAAGACTATTGCAGATCAGAACAATTAGATTAGTTTAGATATTATTGAACTAATTATTTCTCACCTTGATTTTGTAGGTTCCCGATGGAGTGAGCGTGTCCAAAGAGGCAAGAAATGCAGTCTCTAAAGCTGCTAGTGTGTTTGTTCTCTATGCTACATCCTGGTAAGTTTTTTCGGCACATGATTTCTCTCTATTTTCCTGTGTTCCCGTGAAGGATGACTTAAGGCGCAAATCTAATTTTATATGTTGTACTCAACATTAATTTAGCATACAGTCAGAGGTGAATATCATGAGAATTAGTATGCTGAGAGAAACATTACTAGAAGTGAAGTATTTTCATTTTCCTTGGACTACAGTATGTTAAACAAATCTAGGCTTTTAGTTTACCTTTTTCAATTTTAACAGCTTATCCAATTGCAATCGTTAGTTTGTGGCAATCTCTAATAGTCTTGATAACTGAGTTTGATAACTTTGAATAATTTTTTTGAGTATTACTTTGTTGGGTTCGATAAAAATGTTGACCAACTGCAAAAATTTGCTTTAATATTTGTTGTGTACTGTAATAGTGTGTGTGTGTGCCAGGTCTTCAGAAATGACTGTAAATTGACCTGGTAATATCAGTTCATTAAAGTGATATCGCCAATATTTTGGTAGCTTAGAGGAATTTTTTAGTTAAAAATGGGATCCAGTCCTTACGGTCATATCATTTGTTGTCTTTCTATCGCCCCAAGCCTTGCCCTGTGATGAATTTTAGTGTCTGTGATAGAATGCCTCAAATGTTGGCCCGTCCTGCTAGAAAATTTGAATCTAACACTGACTTCCGTTGAGACGTGATGTCAGTGCAGCACATTGGTCAGAATCGATCAGATCTCACTCTAAGCTTGGCCTTGAGGCAATACACAGAAATGTGTACAGACTTTGCGTACGTTAACAAATTGATCAACTAACAAATATCGGAACAACATATTATGAAGAAAACCTAGTTAGGGAATTCTGGAACATTTTAACTCTCCATTAGATTGTTAACATGCAACTTCACTGGGAAATTTTCATCTAAATCCCCATTTCACTTTCAGAAGTTTTAACTTTTCTCGCTTTAGTGTAGCTTGCTAATGATAGCGTCCCTGCAGCCCCCAAACGAAGTGACATCGTTGTCCACTGTTAAAAATATATTAGACTGAGTTGGCACAAGGTCCAAAATTTCACTTCTCCTGAATCATAGGATGAAAAACCTCTGAACTAGGACTGTGGCGATGAAAAAAAATTATGGAATTTCTTTCATATACCCAATAGACTGCCACTAAAGAAAAAAGGTTTAACTTCCATCATTTCACATCAACTTTAATTTAATAGAGCATAGAAGGCTTTGGCTGGATAAACTTGAGGTCATTAGTTCATGTTCCATTTTACCTGGAAATGTTTGGCTTCCTTTTAAAGGTGTTTATAATGTCCAAGTCACTTAAATTACTTTGTTGATTGATCAAGAAAGTCATCATTTACATGTTTGAAAATTTGGAAATCAGCCAAAAAAGAATTTCTCATGTGAGAGCAACAAAAAAGGAAATAAATGAAGGTGAATACTTTTTTCTTTCAGTGCCAATAACCAAGCCCTGCAGGCTAAACGGAAAACACTAAGTGCCAATGACGTCTTTCAAGCACTGCGGGACATGGAGTTTGAAGAATTCATTGAGCCATTACAAGCAAGTTTGGAAGGTAATTTCTATCTTACCATCTCTTTTATGGTAACACATTGTTGTAACAGCCAATCAAAGTTGTCGTCAACTTCAAGCAAAACTGCATCTTTGGAAATGAGTTGAGTTCATCCAAACCGTTCTGCTGTTTGTAAGATATGTTGCCACTCGTCTTTTAAATTAACCATGGATGAGTTTTCTTTTGAAGTTGTCTACATGCCAAAGATTTTTGTAAGGCAACTTTGATATGTAGTTGGAAGGTCTGGTATCCCTTGGGTATCACTTATTGGTGGTCAGGTGTGATTCCACCTTTTCGTCAACCCCCAACCTTGTGTGCACACCTAATATCAGGCATGAGCTTTTTCTGCGAATTCACGGAATATCTGTGATTTCTATTCTACCTCGGGTTCAAAAACTATTATCCTAACACACGGTAGCATACGCAAACTGGAGCCTATACCGCAATTTTTGCAAAGTTTCATGATTTTTTTTTTTTACCCTTGCCTCATCCCTGTAATATAGCCCAAAAATTCCTCAGAATTCACCATTTCACGTCTATAATTTTTCTTATTCTCTCTCACCTAAGTACATGGGGGTCGACTTCAGAGACCCCAAGACCATCCATCAGTGTCTGTCTGTGTTGGAAATGAACCAATAATAATCTTTTGCAGTCTACATTGATTTGGAAATGTTTGGTGTTCCTTCCGTTTAGAATTTAGAAAGGATCAGAAAACCAAGAAAGAAGCCCAGGAGCAGAGGAAGAAGGTGAAAGATAATAGCGGTGACTCATCAGGAGGAGGTAAAGATGCAACAGGAGGAGCAGAGGACAAGACTGACGAGGATGAGGATGATGAGGGTATTGAAGAAGAGGAGGAGGAAGAAGATGATGATGGTAATGATGATGAAGATGATGATGACGACGACGATGACGATGATGGAGATGATGGATGGGTGGAAGAAAAGGAAGTTAGTGAGACAAAGGAAGACAAAAAAGAAGACAAAAAAGAAGATGAAAATGGCGCCGGATCCACAGCTGTAGAGAGCATGGAGGAAGGCTCTTAAGCAGAGACAAAATAAAAACAAGAGCCAATGGGAACTGTTCTTTTTAAGATCTTCTAAACCTTGAGGAATAAGTTAACAAAACTGTTGAGATTGGAGCATGTCTGTGACTTGACTTTAGAGATGTGTGGGTGTGTACATGGACTGCCAGTGACTTGACACTCAAAGAGTTCCAATGTTCTGGAGCTCACTGGAATTCAATTTACCAAAGATTCTTGACGTAGGTTTCCATCTCCCTGTGCCTGAATAATATAACTGTTGTATAGCCAGTACAAAAGTAAATATAGTTGACCTACAAGGTCGCAAATTTTGCAGGCTGTGAGATAAAATGGATCACAGTTAAATCTGTTACATTTGCTATTTTTGGATCGTGAGTTCCGTTATGTTTGGTAGGCAAAATATCCTTGCGAATGAAGCATCCAGATAATTCTTTATTTTTAAGCCTTGAAGGGAACTCCATTGTGGGATGTGAATATTTACTGTGAAAGTAAACATTCTTAGTATTATAGTTAGTAGTTATATACACCGTACCGATGCATATACGTTACTTTACAAACACATCGTGAATGTAAACAGACTTCAAAGACAAAAGAGAAACAAAAGCAGGCAAAGTATGTGATATAAAGAAAGGTGTTTATTAATCGGCACCATGTATCATGTAGAGGATTGTTCCAGCAAAATTTACCAAACGAGTAGAAGAAAGAATAATATTTGATGCTCCAAGAGATCTTATAACAAAACAAGAAGTTGGTGAAAATAAACAGTCATGAAGCTTTGTCGGAAAACTATGGATTCTTGGATAGCAAGACAAAATGTAACATCAAAATAAAGTGATTCACCCAAAGTCTCTATTTAGTTTGATTTCTGTTGGTGACTTGAACAGACCTGTATTATACTAGTTAACAAAACTGGGAGACAACTCTGCTAGAAATAGAAGAAAACTGTTAGTTATTTACTATTTAACATTTGCTGATTGAAAAATTTAAACAGCAAGTGGTAAGGGGGGTGGTTTGAGGAGGGAAGGGTGTTTGGGAATGTAATATTCTTATAACAAATTTCTGTTACTTGATAAGAACTGATTTAAGTTAAATTCAATGTTTATCAAAGTTTAAACGTTCATTTGCATATAAGCATTTATGAGCCATAATGATTTAATGAATGATATTTCTTCACTCTCAGTAACCATTGTATTGAACAGAAGAGAAATGAGTTTACCAGTACAAGGACAAGCCTTATTTGATCGCCATGGAATTTTGTGGAATGATTTATCTAATATCACAGAGTAGTACCTTGTTGTCCTTATGTGACTCCCTAACAATACCAAAAGAAAGGGTTTTGACAGACAGGACGATAATTGGTTTTGTCTGTCGTAACAATAGAAATGCTTAATCGGATTTAACCTCATGGCATATGTATCGTGAAAGTGTACTTCATACGTTTTTCGAAATCTCCCATGTTTTACATTTCTTACATTTTCATGGAATGTTAATGAAAGATGACCTTTTGGGTTGAAAATTGTCTCCAAGTTGGAACTGTCGCTAAAGTAATCAAATATTTGACCACAATCACAGTGATGTGATAATTGGTCCAAGAATTGGAAATGTTTGTTTTGCTCTCTTGTGGGGATGTTGCTTTGGAAATGTATTCATCTGAAATACACAAGAATCACAAGGACTGAACACTGTGGTGCTAAGGTATGATGTTATCAACACATAGTAAAAGTAAGATAAATGACAACTTGTTAGGCTTGATAGAGTGTTTTGAATTGATCCCTTCTCTAGTTAAATTACCACACAGTTTGTCCTGTTTTGGGGGGAAAAAAAATTTAGAAACATTCTTGTGCTACCCAATGTGAACCAACGAATCCTTTCTGCTTCAAAATCTTGCAAACTCTTGGATGGCCATTTTTGCTGCCTTAATCTGTTAGAGTCTGTAACAAAGTTTTTTTCAGTAAGCAGTATTTAAACAGCATATAACCTATCTACTGTATGTAGTGGGAAGGCAAGTAGCTAATGAAATTGGGCAGTACTTTGTGTTTTGCTGGACAGATTGTCAAAACACATCACTTGTTTGTATAAAAGCTGTGTTAATGGATTATAATTCAGTCACTCATTCCATCAACCCTAACTGAATACCACTTGCACTAGTTGCTTGTTGACCCCAGTGCTTGATTACAAGCAGTACCAGATAAATAGATGAAGCAATTGCCTTGGGCCCCCAAGGTCATGTGGCCCCAAATACCAATAGCCCTGAAGGTCAATGGGCCCTGAAGGTCAATGGGCCCCCAATGACTATGCACACTGCCATGCAGTTCCTTAGGACTAGAGAGGGTGCTCATCTAGCACTTTCTGTAAACTACAACTACTTATCTTTCCTACAAGTGGGCGAGAAAAAAAAAGTTGGTATGCATGACTGCTGTGTGTTGTAAAACATGAACTATATATATATATCTATATATACAATATTGTATAGGAGAATTTGAGTGCAAAAAAACTTCACTTTTTTTTGTTAGCATTACAAAATCCTTGTGTAGGGATAATAAATTGTTGACACTAAAGTGTACATTAATCACATAAATATGTGTGTTCCTGACTGACTGGTTCCATAAAACAGTAAAAAATGGTGATAGAAATCCAAGTATATCTTTTAGCAAACACACAACATGCAAGGCACCCATGTTAAAGCCATACAAAAAACATAAGGAGAAGATACATTTAAATGTACATAAGAAAATCTGGAATGTAAAAAATAATAAAAGTTTTTTTGATACATAAAATATTTGTCATGTGTGATAATTTGAATATTCAGTAGATACCTTTTGTGCACATAGCTACATAGTTTATATATATATATATATATACATATACTCTAGTTATTATTATTAACAACAATTATTAACAACATAGATCTATATATTATCATATTTGATACATTTTTGTGCATTGTTTTTACCTTTTAACTATCAACACATTAAGTTCACACATACTGTATTTTCACAAGTGCTCGCACAAAGGATTCTTCCACATTTAAAGTACAAAAGAACAATTTGTCTCTTCGTTTCCGACAAGAAAATATGACATGTATTTATTAAAGCTGACCCACCATTGCTGCAATGAACCCATTGCAATTACCCTTTCCTCTTTTGCTGTTAAAACCCTTGAATAGGGAGGAATTTATTTCACTGGCAACTATGACTGTACATTGGGGAGGTGTTTCAGGTGCACTTTGTTCCTCCCTCCCACAGCTCCACCCCCCTCTTCCCATTTCACTTATTGATGAAGATAATCTACACACTGGCAAACTTTGGCGAGTTTAAAATGTGACAGTACAATCAGATAATATAGACTGTTATAGCAAGTACTTGGGCAGAGCATTTTAAATTACAAATCAAGTAATCAAGTCTAATGGAAGATTTTAAAAAATATGTTAGCAGGAAGAAAGTATCATCCAAATGTTTACAGACTTTCTTCCAAATTATGTTTCAGATTATCCTTCCAGTAATGTCTCATCGTTTATTAGAAAACTGTTAATTTGCATCATATGATGTATGTTAGTACAATGTTTAATGATGATTTTTCATGCATCAAAATGTATTAAGTGATGTTCTAATTCTTACTGACCGAAGTCATCAGTATTGGCCCCAAAATTTCAGTGTGCTTGGAATTTTTTAACAGTTTTCAAAAGTACTACTTGTTAAATATTATTATCATTGACATTGAGGAGTCTAAAATGTCTCCAGGATGGAAGATGCCTTTTGGAGGTTTGAGCATGGGTGACCATTAATTGAATTTGTAGCATTTTTGGGGCCAATAATGATGATCTTAAAGAAACTTGAATATTTGCACTTGTCATTAAGTAAACACTAATAGAACTATCTGAAACCTAACTAATGTCTTTCAAATATCTGAAGATCTCAACGAAAATGAAGGGTCATTTCAAATCGATATCATCATCATCCATTGATAAGGAGAGCGCAAATGGTCTAACCAAACCTTTACTGCTAGAAGCTTGGACTCCAGTATCGTCTATTTCTCTGTTAAACATGGTAATGGAGTTCTCCTTTAATCTTTCTAATTTTGGATGCTTGCCAAATAGTTCAGCGCGCATTTCCGCTTCCGTCTGTGATCTATCATTAAAGTTACTACTCGTACTGTCGTTCGACACTAGCGAACTTCTAGATGGTCTGTAGTCATGGAAACTGGTGTCTGAATCTGTGGACAGTAATGAACCCGTTCGGCTTTCCTTACTCTCCCAGTTAGGGCTTGGCGGGAATACATCAGAATGGCAAGAGTCTATACGTTTACGCATGGCTGGTGAATTCAATGGACTGGATCCGGAGTAGAATTCTCCCTTCGCACTGCTGTCCGAAGCGAGAGGACTGATAGCTCTTCTAGGCTGTCGAGGGGATTTCAGACAGCCGAACAGTTTCCGCCTGGCTTCGGCTGAACCATTCAATTTCGGTGATTGCATTGGTTTCACCGGAAGCGAATCTTGCGATTCGAAGGAATAATCGGACTCTTCATAACCCGAGTCTGAATACTCTCGGTGTTGCCTGTTTGGGGGCGGTTTAACAGTTACGGATCCGTTTGAACCGGATATGTTGCAGTCCACTTTTAGGGTTAGTCCATTATCCTCGTGGGGTCGACGAGATGTCATTTCTGGCGAGTCACAATTGTTGACAAGGGGTGAAATGAAAGATTTGACGCGTGTTGTTGGCGTTGCCCCTGGTCTCTCAGGCATTTGACCAATCAAACTGAGAAGTGGAATCTTGAGGATTCTTACTCCAGTACTCGATGGTGACAAACCTACAAAATATGAAGTGAGAATTTCAGGTAGTGAAAACAAGAGTCCTGGATAATATGTTGCAATTTATCGTTCCTGCATTTAGCCAATGTATGTTTTGAATAATGCGGTCAGAAATAGAAAGCTGGCTACTAGGAAATAATAAAAAAAAATAAGAAAGAAAAGAGCCAAAAATTATTGAAAGAATGTGATTCGGGATCACTTGTTGTGTGCTGAGGACATTCAATGTTGAATTGACTGCATTGCTTAAATCGTATCTGGTATCTTCATTAATTTAATATTCGCGTAAAATATACAAAGACGTTTACTGATTGATTATTGAGTCAATAAATACATATATGACACAAGAGAGACTGTAATGTATTTGTCCCATACAGCATAAACAACTAATACTTATCTATACGGCAACATTAGACAAAACTTTTTTTCTTTAAATTTACCTGGAGGTGTAGATGTTGGACTTGCCATGGGACTGAAGGACTTCATGGGTTCTCTCGGGCTTGGTTGAAGGAAATCATTGTTTGCAGAGGTAAAATACATATCACACTGAAGAAGAAGAGAACACACATTAAGTATAGTGATAGACGTGATGACTACCACGCAATGTTTGTGCTATTCTATAAAAGGCATTGTTACCATCCCATTCGAGAAGAAATCACAATAAACAACTTTTCGCTCATTTTCTTTTTCAAAATACATAATAATAATAATAATAATAAGTTCTTATAAAGCGCAAAAAACATTAAAAACATCTCCATGCTAAATTCACGACAAAAGCATAATAAAAAACACAACTAATGTTGAAATGAATAATGTTTCTCGACGAAAACTACTCCCCATTTGGAATAGACATTCCTCTCAATCCTTCTGTGGTAAATCTACAATGATAAGGTGGCACATCTCATGAATATACATATATGGATTTGGCCCGTATGCAAGTGAAGTTTCAAGTGGTGTTGACTTTACTGAGGAAGTGTACCTTCCCATTTAACGACCTCCTGCAAGAGGTTCCATATGTGTACAATTAAGAGGAAATATCCGCAAAAACGATGCCGCATTATTAAAACAATATTTTGTTCTGTCAAATTTGATAGGGTCACTGTTAACGACAGAGGGAGTTTGAAATATGGATCTTTGCAAATGGTACGTGAGGGCTGCAGGGGATGATTAAAGTATGGTTCTCATTTTAGAAGTATATAAATACCTTTGTAGAAATCACCCTGAGTTTTGGAAAGGTCATCGTGTGTACCAGGTTCCCATTGATGACCAAACGGATCTCGATCGAATGATGTGTAAAGGCAATGATGTAAGGGAAAGCACAAGCTGTAGGGGGAAAACAGATAGCAAAATATCAGGCGGTGACGATTTCACAATTTAAAAAAAAAGAAAAAAGAAATTACATCCTAACATAGCATACAAACGGTCATAATACATGTAGGCCCAGCTCTAGATTGCAGATTCAGAGTGACTCCTGAAAAATATACTGCTTTGCTGACAACATAGAAAAAATATGTCATTGACATCCGAAAAAAAATCAAGATCTGACAAAATTAAAAAATTAAGTTATCAAAGTAAATAATTAATGAAATGAAATTAACTGCTAAAAAACTGACTCATATCACGATGTTCTAGTTTCTAAGAAAAAGGGACAATTAGTGCCTTGGGAAATCAAGAAAGGAACCCTTTTGGGAAGGAGAGACAATGCTTGTATATCAAGATTTAACTTTCTCGACTGAACCTATAACAAGTTATGGAATAAATGAATACCCCACAGGGTATGGAAGGTAATATATGGTTTACGTTGTACCTTCATTAAGAGAAAGAATAATTAAGCTGCAGATGAATGAGCGTGGTAATCTAAGTGAGAGGCGTTCGACCATGTATATAGAATTTCAGTACAGTATATACGAGGAAAACATTTCTGTCTGGGATTACCGTAAGATTACGTTAACACCGATTGAAATCGTTTTGCGGTTAAAATTGGACCTTTCGAAATGAGGTTAATGGTCGTAATTGTGCTCGCTAACGGGGATAATAAATTACATGTAAGTCTTATCAGCTTATCCATACCCTACGTATTGCTTTCATGTAAAGTAATACAACTTTAGTGAAAGTATTCTGTCAAACAAATAGGAACATCACGTGATTGTATAAAACTATCATGAAGACTGCCACATGAAAATGTGTGAATGCTATTAAAGATTGCCATAAAATTGTACCAAGACTGTCAAACAATGTTCCTAATGTTCTGTAGGTTCTTTTTTTTATAAACTATGTGGTCGTATTAGCATATCTCACAATTTTCGTGTGATATGCCTAGATTCCATGCATTTAACTGAACTTGACGCAACAAAGCAAACATGTGATTTTTAAGAGATAGGGAACAATATTGAATGTTTCTTAGGTTGTCGCGGGGTAGCTCTATTCATCATATTAAAGGTCTCGAATAGGGTTTGATAAAATAAGCAAGTGGTGACGAATTTTTCTTTCCATTTGTCGGATTATTGAATTTAGTGACAAAAAGAAATCAACCTGGATTTGTTAACAATACCATCATGTCTCTTGCAGTGACAATAAGTACAAGATGGTACCATGTGTTTGTTATTGTTAACACTGTGTGACTGTTTGGACCTCGAAAAAACATAATTGTTTGCCTTCTTCAAAAATTATCAAAATATTTTTTTGTAACCACTTTATGACATTATGTTCTGGGCCATCTCCGAGAATTTGCGCATAATATTATGGGTTGAAGTAACGTTGTTATTTTCAAGCAAAATTTTGATTATTCTAGAAATATATGAACATTTGTGACCTATATAATAGTAGTGGTACCTCGTGAAACTGCACTGGCTAAACTAGTGTGGATTTGATAGGCTGGTATTGGAGAAGTACGTTCTGCCTGGCTACCAGCTGTCTCAAATTACTGTTATATACATTTAATTACGTATTTAACAGCAAAGAGAACCTGAACGAAACATACGGCAACGTTTAACATAGAAGTTCATTCATGCTGCTAAACCTCGTGATTATGTTATGGAAGTACACTCTTCACACCGACCAGTGAAACTTACCGATGCCAGTAGGAGCTCCGTTCCAATGAATATCAAAGTCCGACGATTGATCATTACCAAGATGAGCAAATTTTGATATGTCTGTTGAAAAAGAAACAGACGATGAATGCTGTCAGTGTTTAAAAGTATCCGTAGCTTTACTAATTTCGCTCTCTTACGTTTGTCACAAACCAACCAATTTAACTAACCATAGGCATATATATGTTACATTCATTTGGTAGATGCTATAGGTTTTGTCGTTGTACCACCTACCCCCCCCCCCGCTCCACTTTCGAATCTCCCCTCCTCACCCATTCCTTACAATGATAATTTGATCCATTTAAATCATGTCAGAAACAAGACTTCATAAGTATGGACGACATTAGTTCACCCAACAAAGCCTTTCCAGAAAATTATCGATAAATCGAAACAATAACAAGATATCATAATAACCTACTGTTAAGTCTCACCAGTGTCTATATTTCTATATTTATTATAAGTTAGGGTGTATATATAGGCGTGGTAGGGTTGAGTTTGGGTAAGTGGGAGGTAAGGGGGGTGGGGTGGTAGGCTAATCCGGTTTCTTTATACTTACGGTTATAGGAGAGAAGAACTTCTGGTTCATCTTCCTCGTAGATGTCCAACACTGATACAAACGAAACCTGTCATAAAAATAAGATGATATTGAACATTTTGTTTTTATCACAAATGAGGAGTGTCATAATTCATGCTAATGCGCATGTCAAAACAAATGTGTCTATACTTGCAGGATACTGAACCCAAATCCAGGCAAATTCTTTTACTTCCCAAAGAACATTTTTAAATAAAAAAACAAACAAATTCGAAAAAAAGAAAAAACAACAACAAACGAAGAAGAAACTGACCTTTTGGGAGTCCAGATGAATTAGCTTCTTTGTTTCTCCAGTCCTTTCGTTGATGAGGTCAAACTGATGTTTATGGCCCACGCAGATCTCATTATCGCCACCAACACCATCTACAAGGGCCATTACGGAGGGAACTTCCCCAGCTGGGAGCTCCTGAAAGTGTCAAGAGAAGAAGTATGCATGGGGTTTAATACTTGAATGAAGGAAATGCATATTCCTAATATAGAGAACACTGTATTTAGCACAGTAATATGATCATTGGGGGGGGGGGGGAGTGAACCGGAAATGGGTCAATGAGGGGGTCAGTGCTAAACTGTAACCAATTTGGGTAGGTCACGGTACATAGCAGTGAATCTAAAGAGTGAAATAAATAAATGTAATAATATTAACAAGACTGCAGTCTAGCTAGTAACGGAACGTAAAACATAGAGTAATATATTTAACACAACAACCATATTTTTTCACATCACAAAAATAAACATAATTTTACCAATACCGACTAGCTCGTATATGGGTCATATTTATGCAGTAGTACGGTAATTGTACAGTCGTACAACAAAGTGAATATAATTGGTGGACTTTTGAATATATCGTTATGAACTAAATTACCAGCTCATGCTAACATTACAGTTTTGTAAATTCATACAGTAAATACCATATCCAATTTAGTTATTCAGTACGTACTTTCACAAATTGAAATCCTTCGATCGTGTCTGTATCGGCTACCGTACACCAAGCTGACCACGCCGCGCTGTGCTTCCAAGTGAAGAGCGAGAGTTTCTTGCCCATAGCAACGACCATCCGAAGATGGCTGCCACCAGGTCGACTCACAGCAAATAAAGTACATCCTGTGTAGGCAAAATCATATCAAATTGTTATTATTCAACATGAATGTTAAAATTGTAAAAAAATGTGATGTGTAGTCAGACATGCATGAAAAATTGTTCCACAAATTTAAGATCAAATTGTTATTCGGCATACGTAATTCATACACATTGGGGGGGGGGGGTGGGTGTGTGTGGCTGGGGCATAAATTGCTACCGGATTTGTGAAACCACACGTGGAACTCAGGAACCTTGAAACGAGCGGCTCATTTGACCTTTGGACGAAACTATGTTCCAAGCTGACATGTCAATATGACCCTGGTCACAAGGTATATGCGGGTAGCGCCCCCCACCCCTTCCCTACCGCGCAGTCCCCATCATGTATGCAATAACTTCACAAGTTACATGACAGTAGAATATTCCCACTCCCTCAATTGTTGGTGTCACTTCTTGAACTGTTTTTGCCCCACCAACCCATGCCTAGCCCGAGTTAAAGGGTGTGAAGACTCGCGCAAAAGGAAACGTCTAATGCCGGTAATCTGACCTAGAATGAGGTGTAACAGAAGTTTAGACATCACCATCGATCCCAGAAAATACACACACCGTACAGCTTGCTACCATCGACAATTAGACACTAGTGTACAGTCAGTACATACAGCTGCGGTCAATACCCACAGCACAGTGAACACACAATACAGCGATGGAAATCTCATGTCCAGCTAAAGATAACAAGATTTCACGTTTCATTACTGTCTGCATTTTGTAGCGACACGAACAAAACGTCACTTGCAAGCAACGGAAAGTTAACTTTTTCAGATGGCCGCACGCGGTTTGGGGCCAGTCTTTAATGCCTTTAAGGTAGATTTGGTACAAGATTATTACCTCTTGTCTTCTCCAGTTTGTGGTCCTTGCAGTCTGATCTAGTCCTGATATGATCTGTTTGTTCCTCTCCTTCAAAGTCAGAGAGTCTGAAGACGTAAATACGTCCCTCTTTACCTGAACCAAGCAAGAAGCAAAAAGGAGAGCAAAATGTAAGACAATTAGGACTACATCAAAACAGCATAGCGAAAAATATTTGCACCCTTGAAAGTTAAAAATAAATATGACAAATACTGATTGTTTTCAAACATACCTGCATATGATCACAATAAAACATCTACATGCCACCCACTTAAACATAAAATCAAGTAATCGAAGTCAAAGAAAGAGACCAAAAAAATCTCGAGATCAATACTTTACACTTATATAAAAAGTATGCTATAGTATAACGTGACGAAAGTGTGGAGGTGTGGGGATTAGGAAACGTTGGGGTATAACGGGTGTGTGATCCATTAATGATAAATTGAAAGTCTGCTACATTTAGGTTACAAACTGCAAACTGGTAACATCCCCCCTCAATTTGCTGAGCAGTATTTACGACTATTTATAAAAGCAGATAGTTTTATCGACAAACATGACACTAAAATTCCAGTGATTTTGATACTTAAAGTCAGCAAAACAATACCTGTTGCCGACAACCCCCCCCCCCTCCCTCTATCCTCCCACCCTCACATCACCGACTACAAACTGAGTGTAGCCTAATGGCTGTGGTCCATTATTAATAGTAATATCGGTCCAACTACATGACATGGTGAATATTCTTACCTTTATCCGCTCTGAAGAGAAGTAATCCATGAGCTTCAACGACCGTCAGTTGTTTAATCGCAGCGGATTTATCAAACATCATACGTGGACTGACGCCCTCTATTAAATTAAAGGCACATAAGTAAACGCTATATTAATCGTATATACTTATATTAAAGATCAACACACCTGCAAAAATTCCACTTCACGACTGGTATCGTCCTTTTTTGGGACTCATCAGGCGAAGGTAGGAGTCGGTGTGTCACAGACAAGTCCGTACCACTACGCCACAGTGATTCTACTGGTGTGAATGCGCGTTATAGGTTTCTAAAACTGTCAATGAGGGCGTACATGGTGCTTTGAATCTGACATTATTGCCTGCACAGAATTTGGTAACTTTCTAGACACGCTGTGATCATTTATTTTACAATCGGAACCATCTTTACACATGATTCGAATAGGAAACATTAATTTGAACATGGCGTTTTTTATGTGAATGCGTTTAGAGAAATACCAGGAAGAAGTGAAAAATAGTAAACCCATGACCTATCACAAACAATCATACGAAATTGCACTAAAATTGGATAAAAAAAGTGAACGACATTAAAATTATACTGATGAAAAAATGTCTTTAGATTCCTCATTGATTGTAATTGCCATCATAAATATAAATCAATCAGAAAGTGCTCGCACGACTTCCCTATGGTTTCCACGTTATTAAGCACACTCATAAAAAATGGTAAATCCCATATTTATATATATATTATATATATATATTATATATATATATATACATATATATATAATATATATAATATATAAACTTCCCTATGGTTTCCACGTTATTAAGCACACTCATAAAAAATGGTTAATCCCAATATTTATATATATATATTATATATATATATGTATATATATATATAAATATATATATACTAAAATATATAAATATATATATATATATATATATATATATATATATATATATATGACATTTAATTGTTATAAATTTAAGAGAAAACCATTTGCGTCTCTATACTTCCTGCTGAAAATATTCATTATTAAAATCGAAAGCTGCTAAAAGCTTTTTGCTTCAGGAATAATTTGCCACCAGTTGAACGATACCATGTCTAAAATTATAAAAAACGTGCTGGAAGCATTCCAAAAAGGTTAAATATTTATTTTTATTTGCTTATTACCTTCAATAACGAACGTTCCAGCGTCAGTTGCAACAAGTAATTTGTCTCCTGTGAAAATAAATTGAAAGGAAATTATCATTTATGTTTTGTCTTCAAACGCAAAAAAAATAAATAGAAAAGTAACACCCAAGTTAAGAGGCAGTGGGTGTGAGGGGTAAGGGGGGGGGGGGAGGGGGTAACAAGTGCAGTGGAGAACAAGAGCAGGGGAATACTGGCTGGTTATAAACAATGTTGGTAAGGTTTTGATACTTTCAGATGAACCAATTCATAAATTTACAGGTTCCTCAAATTCACAGTCGTTCCGAAATGTGGCAATGTTCACTCATCGCTTAATTATCAGTATGTTTTTTTTTATGATATAACAAATGTTATTGTTTACAAACCTTACCTAATGACGTATAAATAGAAATAAAAATGCGCAGAGATAATAAGTAGAAAGTAACAGGATTACTACGGTTTAATACGGATTAATACGGTTTAAAGATTGCTTGTTTTCGCAAGAACAAAGGCAGTGCATTTAATATGTTTGGAATTAAGTGTACACACTGACGGACCATAGCCTTTGCATGGAAGTAATTTCAGTTCTAAACTTACCCCAGGCGTCTCCACAAAAAATATCGTGTGGGAAATCATTTAACAGGACTTGAGGCTCCCACGGCTGAAAATTGAAAATAAACAATAAAAAGGAACACAATTAAATTATTCTTTGAAAAAAACTTTCAAAAAGAAACGTCCATTAGTAAATGATTTGTGCATTTGAAAGGGAAACAATTATATGTAATAGGAGACAGTTAGGAGAGAAGTGAGGAAACTAAATGCATTAAAAAAACATGGAATATTTATCGATACTTAAGCTGGGATGCGTAATAGGCGAAACTTAATGAAGAGAACTTCATCCTGACTTCAAACAGTCCACCAAGAAAGCAAAACCAGGCCTTGAAACGAAGGCCGAAAATCCTGTTATCAACATGCGTGCATAGACTTCTGATTGGTTGATTGGGGAAGGAGGAGATAGTGACCTTAGGTCATCGGTGGCGCAATGCAAGAATGTAACCTGTTCTTAGACAAGGGTAGATATCGGAGTGCGTATGTATAGGAGACATGTAAGCGAGGAGAGATGTAAATTCCATGTTAACGGAGCAATTGACAATTCATATAGTGAGACCTAACACTTGTTGACGATAGTAGTGAATGAAACCTAGCATCGTTTTAGTTTTGGTAATGAATAAATTGTTGAAGCTCAATGGAGAAATTTCCGATGGAACGTAAATATTGAAAAGTTCCTGAACTGGTTGGAATATTATTGTTTACCCATCATGGCATTTAAATGTAACTTTTAGGGACTTACTTCTCGTTTCAATAGACTTGTGGTTGCAAGGCTTGTTGGTGCATCACCCTTCACAATAGTCTTTAACTTCAGGAGCTGAAAAGAAAAGAAGAAGAATAATAATACAGAGAAACATAAAATAAAGGAAATGGTTAATGGAGAGAAAAATGTATTTATTTGATTTCTTGGATTTGTGAATTGTCATTTTTCACGTTATTTTGCGTGATAATTTGAGGAAAAATTTGACCCCATCTGTCATAACTAATGACGTGAAACCTTTGCCAATGGCTGTTGTCGAAACATAACTTATAGCCGTAGCATATTTACCTGACCAGTTTTAACAAATTCTGACTGCCTAGCTTCTTCTTTCTTATTTCTCCAGTTCCAAGAAGGCTCAGATATGACGTCACTCAATGATCGTTTGTTCATCATATTTTGCTGTAGATCGAAAAAGCAAGAAGAAAAATTTTAATTGTAAACAAAAACTGTTTTGGAGTAAGTATTACAAAGAACCGCAAAATATAGCAAGTACAAGAAGAAAAAAAATGAAAAACATAAACCTCAGCCGGGGAAAATGTTGTTACTTTCAACCAATAATTCCGCAACCAAGGAAAATGGGGGTGGTGTGAAAGCGGTGGTAGGACCCTCCTTTCTGATAAGGCATACTATTTTTGCGGTTAGGCTATGGTACAAATCTCTATTATGAATATATTATGTTAAATTTCGTGTTATGTTGTTTATTCTTTTGGTTTTAATTATCATACCTTCATTACCTCCGGTTGGAGTTCTTGTTGCAGGTTCTTGATCAGCATGTCGAGTGTGCGCTGGCGTTTGTAGGCGAATACTGGTGTATTAAACGCAGCTTTCTCGCCGTTGATAACTGTAACAGTAATTACACGTAATTAACCAATTAATTATCTGGCACAATGAAAAGCAATAAATTAGATGACGTTAGATAGATCGACATGAAGGTTAAAAACAATCGAATAGCAATCCTGCTGCTGTTTACTTATTTCTTCTTTTTTTTGAAATTTTCTTGTTGCTTATTATTTTTAATCATTTTTAATTTAGTTTTATTTAGCATGGATCAAAATAAATTATTGACCTGAGATCATATCCAATATTGTGAAAATGCTATGCAATTTTAAACGGAACTATGTAAACTGTTTAGACTTAATTTGGTTATATTTATAGGCGATTCCTTAATATTGCAGGCAAGTATCTCTATACATAGCATTAACTCACGTTTTACTAGGAGAAAATCTCTGAATTCGTCCAAATCATCGAATACTGGTGGCGAAGGCAATGGCGGTCCAAACAAAGGCACGGATTCTGCAGAAAACACTCGCAATCTATGAAGGATGAAACATTTATATTCAGTATAAGTGCAAACAAAACATACCGCCAAATTCTAAAACACGTTCGTTCTCCCGTTTTGAAAATATAAACATTTCCAAATGTTTTGTCAATTATTCTGATTCTTAACCATTGTAACTATAAAGTCCTTCCCAAGCGCATTTGATTTTTTTCGGTAAATTAACTTTGATGAAATTATTGGTAAAACTGTTGGGATCTACTTCAATAAACATGTCGTTGAAGATGACATTCTTTCTTTATTTGAAGCAAAATAAGTTGATCAAACACAGAAGAAGGAATCGTGTAAATTTTGAATTTGCAAATGTTGAAGTACAATTATTCAGTAAGAAGAAAAAAAAAGAAAAAAAAAAACATCCCTCTTCATATTTTGTTTTACTAAAATTGTCTTTGAAACATTGGAGTGGAGGCTATACTTACTTGTGTGTTTTGTCCTGCTTGTTGAATGTCACAAGGGCGAAAATATCTTAAGCAAACAACGTTAAAGAAATGTTTAAAGAGTAAAACATGTATACTTATGCATGCATGCATGCATGCTCCGTCTACTATTTAGGGAACTGTTAAGAAGATTCAAGCATTACTAGTTACAATCATACATGTCTATGTAAGAACCTTTAAATTGATCTGTGTTTGATTTGGAACAGACAAACAGCGCCACAATTCATCTTGCATACGGATACTTTTATAGTTAAAGGAGTTACCACGCCAGAAACCGACCCCATCATCGTCATCATAAACTGAGAGGGAAACGAAAGTGAGGGGGAGTGTGGGTGGGGGGGGGGGGGTTGGTAAACTGACTAAATTATGGGAGGTGTAACACCAACAAATACCGATTTGGTTTTTAATTTCAAAAAATTCAAAAGTTTCATATAATTTCAATTTTGATAAGGATACGGGTGAAATGCGATCTGATCATCGAAGGTTTAAAGGTCGGCTCGTCGTCAATGCTCTCGGTTTCCTGGAAGACGATGGTTGCTATGTCATTGCCCACGTGACGCTTCCTCTCAACCTTCAAACAAAATTAATAAAGTTAGTTTAATATTACTGGAATATCGTAAAAGAATCCTGCAGATCATTGACACGATTTCGAAAACATGCGTGGGTGACGGGAAATACCACCCAGCGGAAACATTGACTTAAAACCGAGGTTATATAGCTTACGGACATTCAGTACGGAGGGCATGAATTTCGTAGAATTATTTTCCCAAATGAGGGTCAAAAGATTATTGTTCAATTATTCTTTGCTTTTGCTTCCTAAGAATACATTCCGTTGCTGATACCAGAAACGTGTGGCGGGTGAGAAGACATTAGGTGAAGTTGTCTGATATATGAAAGGGAGGGGAGGAGGGGGGGTGGAGCGTGGGGCGAAGTGGGTGCTTTTTATGGAGGAAATTATACAAGGATATATATTTATGTGAAAGAAATAATCATTTATAAACATCACAACGGCAAAACAGACATTGACACGTTGGCCTATGCATGTAATATTTTAATTTGTTTCCAGAATTTCCATAAGTGAGCAGGTTAACAATTTCCTATACGAACCTCATTTAACTACGGTATCGCTATGCTTCGTTAATGATAATGAACACTGCCAATAATTGATATTTTTACTTTGAGTCCGCATACTTAAAATAACAATCAAAACTTATACTGTTCTCTTGTTACGAGACAGAGAATAAACAAACACATAAAAATGCAGGTTTAAATGTTATTAACTGTTCATGAAATCTTCGACTTATTCATCCGGAGGCTCTCATTCCGTAAAACTTTTTGCACTTGAAACGTATACTAATTTTTTGTTGTAGCCACGGAACTGTGACGCGTGTTCTAACCTTACTGGAGCACGACTTGACACGACATGGTTTCTATCATCAACTATGCTAGCAAGGACTTTGAATGACGTTAAACTATGTGTCATAATTACTTGATGTTATATATATATATATATATTTAAAAGTCAGAGGACCTGACGTTTCGATCCTAACAGGATCTTCTTCAGAGGGTAACAAAGATCTGAAGAAGATCCTGCTAGGATCGAAATGAAAACCTACACAGGTATTCTGCAGTAAATAAGCATTTTTCTCCATTTGGTGTTATATATGATATAGCCTTAATTAGAGGACGGGTATCAAGCTACATGTTATAAAGACAGTACTCATTTACAATGCAACTGAAAAATAATAAAATCGATGTGAATAATCATAACCACCAAATTATGTAAAATTATTACCCTCTTACATAAACGAGAGAAGTTAGTATATTCACAAAATTGTTTCTCTTTCAAATTTTATGTTTTTTTTTGGGGGGGGGGGGGCGTGTAGTCGCCTGTGAAAATTGACTCCGGCAATAGTAATGATGATGTTTACCACACCATATAGTTCAACTTTCAACCTAGTTTATTTAAAAGGAAAAAGATTGCATTGCTTGGAAGCGCATAAATTATATAAGCATTTTCTAAGTATAGTGCTCATATCTTTCTGGGTATAAAGGCATTTCTTTAGTCCAGCGTGAATATTTAATTTGAGATTAAAATTGATGAGACTTTTAAAAAATATCATGCAGGGAAATGTAATCATATATTCAGTGAGATAAGTTAGTTGTTTATAAGTTGTTGACGGTTTCAGATCTGTTAGCTGTTTATAGTTTGAAGGTTCATGTGACCTTTACATACCGACCTGGTAATAAATGTTATTGCTTATTGTACAATAATTGCCAACCTATACTCTCTGAGGATTTCACATTCTACGTTGTGCATCCAATTAAACAAATGGACGTAATATTAAAACTAGTGACCTTTACATGCAAATTCCACTCAGTTTAGTAAACGGCCCTTTTTTAGTCTTAAATTGATTATCATATCTGCATGCATAAAAATAATTTCATATAGCTTTATCTCAAATTCCAAAGAGGTTCCAAAGGGGTTCGACAAGGGTTCCAAATTTGAAACAAGTAAGCTATGGGGTATACATTTATTCCAAACTACTCAGTTTGCAGTATCTTAGGAATAGTTAACGGTTTCATAACTCAGAGTAATATGATTATATAACATTGTTCGTCAAATGTCAGTACAACTAACATACTTCTAAATCTCCGGATTTAGATGAGTTTTGTCAACGTAAAATGCGGCTCCATGAACGAAACAACGAAGCAAAAGAATTTTCACCTTTTTTCAGTCAACGTCCTAACAGCAACCTTATACACAAGTTTAATGTTACTTTCTGCCAGATAGGTGCACTTGATTTCTACAGAAGGCCTCACACAGTGAGTGGGGAAACGCAATGAAACGACTGAAAGAAGACTACCTACATACCTGTTGTTTGTTTTCTTTGGAGAATGGTAACATTGTAGAGACATGGAACATTATTTCGTGTCCTTCATAAGTCGTGTACACTGACTTCGTACCGGTTGTGTTGTCTGTTTTACAAAAAAAAAGAGAGATAGAAAACGAACGTTAACAAGCTTAATTTTGATGGATTACAATCCATGGTGAGCTAGCAATTATCGTACCTCATTAGAGCGATCCAGTTTTTTGAATCAAATTACTCGTGTATGTTAAATACGGAGCCTTTACTACAGGATGTCCTTGGAGCACGCTAAATGTGGGCCTACATTTAGCGTGCTCCAAGGACATTACCAGACTACTACCAAACAATATGGTGGTGCTATGCGGCGACATCCTGTTACAATTTTGGTGTAAATACTGAGGCAACATTTGTTTGTGTATTATGAACACGTTAACACGTCATAAAAGGGAGGACGTTATCAACGTTATGTAAAGCGTGGTCATTCCATTTACATCGCCATTATATATAGTCACGAGCTTACATGTCCTATAACTATAAGGCAGACTCCGAGGCAGATAATGAAAATGGTGCGGTAATACTTTATATGTTTATATATATTGCCTGAATCAATAATTTGCATTAATTAAAATGACAATCATAATACCGAAAATGAAAACGAGAGATTTGTTTTAAGTAAAGGTACAGTTTTTCTGTAGATCTAATAAGATTATTTTTGATATTCCGTTCAGACTGAAGCGCTAGACAAATTTTAACCTCTAAGCGAAGTCCAACGAGATGGGGGAGATGTCTATGAAATACATTAACATTGAGACGCTGAGAAATAAGTAATGGGGAAATTGCTGCAAGCTACATTCAAATAGGATGATGCGAACATCTGCGGCTGAAAGGACTTTTCGTAAAACACTAAGTCATGGATCGCTTTTTAAAGGGAAAGAAATGAATGAATTTTATATATGTAGTATATGTAGTATATCATATGCGTGGGAGTACATGCTACATACGGGAACACCTTCTTTGTATTGTATAGTAGGCCTACATGGGTCTACCTAACATATATTTGGGAACATAATATACAGGTGGGTACCCAATATACATGGGAGTAGCTATAATATATACCTGGAAGTACATATGTGTGTACCCAATACGCACGGGAGTATCTAATATACATTGACGTACAGATATGTGTACCCAATGTACATGCATAGGAGTTGATAAAATAAACTACATGGGGTACTAATGTACATCATAATTCGTATATGTAATTTAAAGGGGCAATTATTAACTTGCTCTTCGGTTTTCTCGGAACTTTTTGCTCAAACCTTTACATCAAGTATAATTCAAAACTATAGATTGCAGTTGATTACACCAACGCATTTAATATATATAAAAAAAAAAAAAAACTTATCTCAAATTTAAATGAAAGAATGGCCTGCTATGTACTGTGGATCGTACAGTGTAAGGTCAATGATTATATTGGTGAAAGCATATATATTTTCATACAAATCAGCAATTTAAATGTACAATATGATTGATTCTATATATACAGAAGCCATGAGATGCGACAACTTAATATTACGTCATGTTAAATCTTCAAATATTGAACAGACTCCGCTCTTTAATATATGGTTCACCATAACGGAAATTTGGAAATATTATCCCTCGGGAGTCAACACTATTCGTTTTCGCAATTTGTCATCCTTTTAAGTAATTTTGTCATAACCCATGTCGATTTCTAGATGGCTCAAATCAATCACGATCAAAACGTTAATGGGGTACGCGGATCTACATGCGCTGTCAATTTACAGGAACCTACAAAACTTGTAAAACTGCATCATTTTTATTACTTCTTAATGACTGTTTTATACCTTGGCCTTGAAACCTGCATAAAATAAAGATAAATCTTGTACGTACATACGCTTTCGGCTGCCTTTTACCTTATACAGGGCAGTATGGTGATTTTTTTTGAAAATTAGCAAAACTCCCCCGGATGACAAAAATAAACAGCATCCATAAACTAGTCTAAATGGTCCAAAGAATAGACCTTTAATATATTGTGCAAAGTTGTTAGACTAATCATGGCTTTGGCGCCATGTTTTATAAGCTTTTTATATATCGCCAGTATAGATGGACAATAGCTTTCGTTTTCAGCTGGTTTTCGACTTTGTTTTTCGACTGTTTTTAGCTGTTTTAATTATTATTTCAATTTTTTGTTTAAGTTATACACAGAAGCACCTCTTTTAACAGTAATTGTTATAATTCACTATACGTGTTTCATTGGATCATAACAAGCACGTGGTAAGAAGACTACATGGCCGGGGTAAATTTCACTGTAATGAAGACGTTCATATACGTCATATAGACGTCATAGAGCCACAATTATAATGATCAATACCCAAACGGTGGGAAGGATTGGGACATTGAACAGTCTAGTTATGTTTTATGTTGGATATGACACATATCAGACCATTTTGTCAAGCAGTCTCAATTTTACATATTGATCTTCTATATTGTACAGTCTTAATAAGTATTATTGGGGGTTTTCCCCGTTAATTTTCAAGTTATATATTGCAATAAATGTTCATTCTGAATTGTAAAGCTTGAAATATCACGAAAGCTCACTGAATTATCGATTAACTATCAATCTACAACCATCTGGAAGTTTATCGAATGAGTCATACTAGAAAAGATTTATAAATAGGTCCCTAGTTAATGATTTCATTTTGGTGGTACCGTAGAGACGGACCTCGATTCATGGTGAACTTACCCATATGTACCTATATTTCTGACCGACCTATTCTCGACGAATACACATTTGCAAACTGCACAATTGATGGATCGAGAATTAAACGCATTTATAACCAGAATGCAAAAATGCCTTGTGGTTTCGATTATGTAACATTAGCAGTAGTTAGGGTGTACAACATACTTGATCTTAGTAATATAGTGCAAAGCAGTGTGAAGTGACAAACAATAAATTCACAATGACACTGGCTGTCCTGAAATGACCTTTGACCTAAACAACAGTCTTCTTGTACTAAATGTGATACATCAGCATACTAGATATGATATCTGTCCTTGTTGACATATTGTGTAAAACATTCTTTTCACAACTTGCCCCTGGTGAACTCAAACGACCAATGACCTCCGCCCACAACATTAGGCTTCTTATCTGTTCTTGTTGACATAAGATGTGTTAAACATGGTTTTCACAATTTGAACCCTGGTGAACTCAATCGACCAATGACCTCCGCCCACAACATTAGGCTTTTTATCTGTTCTTGTTGACATAAGTTGTGTTAAACATGGTTTTCACATTTTGCCCCCTGGTGAACTCAATCGACCAATGACCTCCGCTAACAACATTAGGCTTCTTATCTGTTCTTGTTGACATAAGTTGTGTTAAACATGGTTTTCACGTTTTGACCCCTGGTGAACTCAATCGACCAATGACCTCCGCCCACAACATTAGGCTTCTTATCTGTTCTTGTTGACATAAGTTTTTTTAAACATGGTTTTCACAATTGGAACCCTAGTGAACTCAAACGACCAATGACCTCCGCCAACAACATTAGGCTTCTTATCTGTTCTTGTTGACATAAGTTGTGTTAAACATGGTTTTCACGTTTTGACCCCTGGTGAACTCAATCGACCAATGACCTCCGCCCACAACATTAGGCTTCTTATCTGTTCTTGTTGACATAAGTTGTGTTAAACATGGTTTCACGTTTTGACCCCTGGTGAACTCAATCGACCAATGGCCTCCGCCCACAGCATGTGGCCTCCGCCCACAGCATTAGGCTTTTTATCTGTTCTTTTTGACATAAGTTTTTTTAAACATGGTTTTCACACTTTGCCCCTGGAGAACTCAATCGTCCAATGACCTCCGCCCACAACATTAGGCTTCTTATCTGTTCTTGTTGACATAAGTTGTGTTAAACATGGTTTTCACATTTTGACCCCTGGTGAACTCAATCGACCAATGACCTCCGCCCACAACATTAGGCTTCTTATCTGTTCTTGTTGACATAAGTTTTTTGAAACATGGTTTTCACAATTGGAACCCTGGTGAACTCAAACGACCAATGGCCTCCGCCCACAGCATGTGGCCTCCGCCCACAGCATTAGGCTTTTTATCTGTTCTTTTTTACATAAGTTTTTTTAAACATGGTTTTCACATTTTGCCCCCTGGTGAACTCAATCGACCAATGACCTCCGCCCACAACATTAGGCTTCTTATCTGTTCTTGTTGACATAAGTTGTGTTAAACATGGTTTTCACAATTTGAACCCTGGTGAACTCAACGACCAATGACCTCCGCCCACAACATTAGGCTTCTTGTACTCAAGATGGTACAATTACATACCAAATATGGGATCTGTCCAAGCTTCCCTTGCGATATTATGTTTAGGAACGTGTGTTAGTGTAGAGAGACAGGTAAGAGGGTGAGTGGAGTAAATGTTTGGCGTTTGCTGACTTCAAATGACCTTTGAACTCCATTAAAATCAATAGGCTTCTTTTACTCAATGTTATACACCTTCATACCAAGTATGAGATCTGCCCAAGCTTCCAATATTGAGATATCATGTTTACATGGTTTCACAATTTGACCTCTGATGACACCTCTGATGACCCCAAATGACATTTGACCTCCCCAAAAATAGACTTCTTGCACTTAGTGTGTAATTACTTCTACCAAATATGGGGTCTGCCCAAGCATCCCTTCTTGAGATATTGTGTTCCATTTGACCTCCACAAGAAACAATAGGCTTCTTGTACTCAGTGTGGTACTTCTACACACCAAATGTGGAATTGGTCCTAACTTCACTCCTTCAGATATCATGATTTAAAGCTGGGCGTTACAAACACAGACACAGACACCCACGCACACGCCATCATAAATGCAAAGGTTACGATTATCATCGAAACCAGAAAGTACTTGAGAAATGGAAACTGAAACTAATATAAACAACAAAAACATCGAATGATCGTGAATCATGGTCTTACTTTTGACATCCAAGCCGCCATTGAATTTATCCCAGTGTTGCAGAGGTACATGTTCTCCCAGAATGGAAATGAAATTCTCAAAAGCCTCGCTACCGTTCTCTGAAAAATATACAAGAATGAAAAGATAAATTTACACTTCAAGAAAAAATAAAATAAAGACAAACTTGAATGTGAAAATGTGAAATGATCAAAACGCCCGAAGAAAATCATATAGACTGTTAACGATTTACTCTCATTCATTAGAGGCAAAGTGAAACTAAGGTTTCGCCTTGTTCTCAACAATATAGTATGACCTGCTGGAATGATTACACCTCGTTGATGAAAATATCAGAGATATCATACCTTCCTTCAACTACATATGATTTGATAAATTATATAAGTTATCGTTGCATCCTGGGTTACGGTACGACACAGCGTGCATACTGACTATCTCCGAATCTTTGTATCTTAAAAGGCGTTTTGAGAAGGAAATTATCATTATTTGAGGGACACCGTGGCTGTGAATTTTGTTTTGAATATTAACTTTTTGAATGACGTATAAATATTTATCAATCTCTTATATCATACCTCAAGCGTATCATAGATTATCATTTAAGTTTAAGTCATTGGTTGAAATATTATGATGGGGTGATAAACGATTAAATTATTCCAACAAACTGACATGGAAATATTGGCAATTGCGGGCATATCATGCCTTTGTTTGTTTGGTTGTGATCACGTGGATTGTTAACCACAGCCTCGTGTATGTATAGTTCACTACCAAGCTGATCATCACTAAGTCCCGGGGGTCGATCTATGGGGGGAGGTGGGGGGGTGAGTACGAGTGGGACGGGTCCAATACGTCCTTGTGAATATTATCTGTAAGTATAGCCACTCGAGATTAAAGTAAGCAATAAGTGTATACAGTCTCGTCAAAATGGTCTGAGTAAAACCGCCCGCTACCTGGTCAGACCGGACTAGAGGGATCGCGGGGGGGGGGGGGGGTGGGGAGGGGGAGGTAACGCACAGATCGTCAATTAGTATGAGATAAAGAAAAATGGACTGTCTCTTAAAACATAATTAAGGAAAATGAAGGGTTCGAGAAGGGTGCCTAGTGGCATAATTAGCCCGAAAGCCGAGGGAAAGACACCGTTTAATTAAGCAGAAAGCAGTACAATTCAGGGATGGAACTTCTTCCCCCCCCCCTCCCTTTCCACACAGCCTATCCTTTCTGTAATAATGCACTGAACTACTGCATTTACAGCGTACCGTAGAGTAGTTATTATGTATAGGAGCTAGCAGTCCTCTAATTAGGTACTGTACGCGGTAACATTAAACCACTAAATACACATCAATAGTCCAAGATCTTTAAAGCTGTTGTAATTTCAGACGTTTCTCTTGCCTCTTCATGTCGAAATTCTCGTCGTGAATCTTAGTTGAGTGGACGATTCCGTCGTTTAGATTCTTTGACCTTTTTTCCCTTTTTCCTAAGCGATCGTTCATGTGCAGAATAGAGCCGACCGCTGAACTCCAACTGATGGGGAAAATGACCATTTGAGGAACATCTAACTCGATAAAACAGACATCTTCTTTTCTTCTGAATTCGAGTATCTGTAAGGTCAATCATTATAGGGCCTCCCAGAACGGCTCCTTGACTACTTTGATTTAAGTTCATCTGAGAGGTACCGTGGATAAAGGTCTATATACACACGCACGCCAACACAATAATGTGCAAGAAGATGGGCTTAATTAGCTTTGTCCCTATGGGTGTTCTATACGTTAAAACGAACCAACTCTATGCATAATGTTTTCACAGCGTACAGTATATTTGAAAATGATTGGCAAATATGCATTGATGCTTAATGTACGGAATGGATTCTCTGTCTTAGCGAGCCTCTTGTAGAATCCATATTCAATTTCTCTTGAATCGATCTTCCAGCCGGACAGAAAGTATTAAAAAAAAAGAAAAATCTCGTAGACAGCTTGAGCATGAAAGTTGGATCAAATTCCACTAAGGATAGAAGCATTGTTGGCATGGTAACTTTTCAAGTTTTCTGTTCATGATTTTGAAAAGATAAATGTTCCAAGATCTCACGAGTATACAGCTTTGAAAACAAGTATCAACAACATCTTTTACAATGACGTAGTTTAGTAAAGTATTCTTTCAATCATGACTTTTTATATACTGTATTAAATTGTCTTCCCACAGAAATATAAAGTAACATTTCCCAGAGCAGATCCCTCTGAAATCCGTCTTCATAGAAAAACACAGAGAACTCAATTGAGATAAATGGTTTTCTGTTCATTTGACGTGTACAAACTTTATCAAGGTATGTCAAATGGAAACAAATTCGCGTCTTTTCCATATTGGATTTTATCACATTCTTGAATTGCGAAGTGTGACGAATTGTTTGACTCTCACTCACTCACTCACTCACTCACTCACTCACTCACTCACTCACTCACTCACTCACTCACTCACTCACTCACTCACTCACTCACTCACTCACTCACTCACTCACTCACTCACTCACTCACTCACTCACTCACTCACTCACTCACTCACTCACTCACTCACTCACTCACTCACTCACTCACTCACTCACTCACTCACTCACTCACTCACTCACTCACTCACTCACTCACTCACTCACTCACTCACTCACTCACTCACTCACTCACTCACTCACTCACTCACTCACTCACTCACTCACTCACTCACTCACTCACTCACTCACTCACTCACTCACTCACTCACTCACTCACTCACTCACTCACTCACTCACTCACTCACTCACTCACTCACTCACTCACTCACTCACTCACTCACTCACTCACTCACTCACTCACTCACTCACTCACTCACTCACTCACTCACTCTGACTCTCACTCACTCTGACTCTCACTCACTCTGACTCTCACTCACTCTGACTCTCACTCACTCTGACTCTCACTTGACTCTCACTAGTTTGACTCTCACTCCACAATGTATAGGCTTCTTTTACTACTTGGAGAGAGGGGGTGGGGGTGGGTGGGGGGGGGTGGGGTGGAAGAGGAAATAAATGAAAAAGAAAAACAGCAAAAACAATAACATCAGTAATGAAATAAGATGTGTCAAAAGAATGTGCATTTAATCTTTATTGGCTTAAAAACTGCATAACGTGTATTTGTTTCAAGGTTGTCTGATAAAAATGCAAACGAATGCATTTACTTTTCTGATTAGTCACCGCTTTTAGGATTTAGGTGACAGTTCATAGGATACAAGCTTATCGTCCTATTAAGTTTTAGTTTTGCAGAGTTGTCATGTGGTTTGTTATTGCTGTATATATAAAGAGGTTCTCAATTCTTGCCCGCGTTATACTTTCGTTTTACATCCGTACATCGACCGCCAAACTGCATGTATATGTATATATGAGTTAAATTCATTGTTGTATATATGATCGATCAAGTTGACTAATTGTAAACAAAAGCCACAGGTAGAGAAATAATAGAAAACACCACAAGTGATGACAAGCTACCGAAGTAGGCGATAGGCGGTACATAAGTGAAATGCAAGGGATGCCCGCCCACGAAGCGTCATCACATTATTATACGGTACTACCATTATTGAGCAACATTATGACTGCAGCTAACATTATAAGTGCCAAGAGATTTCAGAAGAGGCTTGGGCCCCCTCTTCCGCCCCCACCCACCCGTACAAGAGCTGAGTGTCACAAGTTTCCCAAGAGCTAAATTCATTCCCCAAAGAGTCATCGTCGTGTTAAATCTATAAGCGAGTAAATTCTCACTCTGGCAGTATGGAATTAAAAGTGTCGAACATTGCTTGCTCATTGGATGTGATGTTGTCAACTCTTTAATCCAGTATAGGGGCACGGAATGCCAGGCTTAGCTCAGGGGATAGTTACCGAGTTATCGAGCCTCATTTTGAAATCTTCATTGAGCTCTTATAAGCAGAAAAGACAAAAATATTCTTTTTCTCATACGTCCTCGTGACCCCCCCTGATTTATCCTTGGCCCACAGACGCAGTAGCATTATTGCCCCTCACCCCCGGGTCCATTTCGCCAGGCCTGTTGATAATAATCAGAACTAAAGAACATACCATAAGAATATAATTAACTATTTATTATATATATTATATCACCGTCCTCTAATTGAACCAGGCCCCAGGAGCCGTCGCCCCTGATGCCCTTTCATCAGAGCTAGTTTAAACAAACACGACTTTTCGAAACTTGCCAAGAGTTAAGTAAACCACTTATATGTCAAATTAAGGAGACAGGAGTGATGATGTAAATTGAATAAATATTACGTGTTATTAGATACACTAAATTATATAATAATACCCTTACCATTACTAAACATCTCGTCATCCGTTGTCTGTCCTGGTGATGCATAAAGAACTCCAAATTTAAAGTTAACAGATCCTTCTTGTTCTTCTAGAAGCAGTAACTCCTGGAAATAAATAAAATATACAAATTAGTCGTACAGTCAGATATCTTACTATAGAATCCTACATACCAGGTCGTTTAGGTGTTTTAAGACTTTCGGCAAAATTTCACATTTAAAATTAGTAAAATGTTCTGATTTTGCTGTTAATTTATGCAAAGTTTAGGGGGGATAAGAAGAGAAAGAAAAGTGTTGGTTAAAAGAGAGACCTATTTTGAAGAGTGTAAACTGCAGCATATTTGCCCTAGTATATATGGTTATCCTTTCCTTTCAAGTCTACAATGGTCATCCACTCTTCCACTATATTTGCAAGACATCATGAGCCATAACAGATAAATAAGTAGATTCGCCGATCATAAATGTTGCCGTTGTCCTCTTGAAACGTTTCTCAATAAGAAAGATATGCGATTGTACAACTCCTCGTTGCGATAGCTCAATCATCCCTATATGCCGTGTAATTAACTACGCTATATATTACCGTACAGTTTTGTTTCCATACATATATTATTTACACTATATAGTGATTCCAAGTGACTTCTGCTACGGTATCAATTTTACTAAGATTGTAAGGAACGTCGACACTCGAGAACGGTTTATTTTTGTATGTTTGTTACTAAGTACCTGAAACGAACGCCCCGGCCCACCCTTCGAGATATAATATGAACATGAAGAAATAAAAGCTAAACTTAACTTAAATTTATTTTTAGTATATAGATCTATTTCAGCGTATTATTCACGAAAAGGTGCAACTTGAGAAATAGCAACGACATGAGAATAGCATAAACACACACACCCTGTCATTAAATATCCGAATAGTGTGACATGACCAACTTGTTTAGCAGATCAAATGACTATACGTATCCTAAGTCTTTTCAATGACGTCGTACTTATATCATATCATACATAGTGGTATATAAAGTTGCATCGTCCTTTTTGACATGAGCGTAAATTATGACCTTGGACAAAGCTCTTTCTTGCGACTTGTTTATTTAAGTCTATAACGAGAACGAAGTCTAACCTCAGAATGATATAAAATATTTCCTTCGCCAAATTAATGTTTATTTGGAAGGAAGGGGAAGTGGGTGAATACCCGACAGTGGGTTAATGAGGGCGCACGAATACAACGCTACAAATTTTAGCAGATTAGATAGATGGGAAAGTGCACAATTTGAGAGGAGATATGTAATATCGACGCAGGATCCCTTCAGGATGGAGGTAATGTAACAAGGGGTTTCAGAATTTTAGTAATAAAAAATAGGTGAAATGGAAGGGTAACACAATAAAATTGAGAAAGGTTGCTGTATTCTTAACTCAGATGTTAAAGCGTCCAAATCGGAGAAAACACCTAGGACCTATGGAAAATTAGATAACGAAACTATGGGGGTGGGGGGGGGGGGGCTTGGGGCGGAGGGAGACAGCTCCGACATAGCATGAACCGCCATTTTCTGGGTGGGCTATTCCATTAAAAAAACACCTGCGAATGTGCTGTGTTGTAAGTTACAACCACCAGTCGGAAGGTTTCCTATCAGGAGAAATTTACGAGAAGACGGCGTAAGACTGTTTTCCCCAATATGAACGTTGCGGGTTTATTTATGGTTGCCAGATTCCAATTTAAACCTTTAATCCACAAAATAATAGTTCACTTTAAGTTTAATAATATGCAAAGAGCAGAATTATTCAGGATTTGTCAACTTGTTAATGTTGGTCGTTACTTGACGAGGAAAGCTTGACTAAGTCAATTTGTAACGATGTGCATCACTTTATCATATAGTATGGAACTTAACGTAAACAGCTCCCTCTTTTAAAGCAACTATTCCATTCTGGATTCAGGGTTTTACCAAGTTTACCAGTATTACTGAAAATAAGACACCAATTAATCGAAATAAGACACTGACCGAGGTTGTTTTCACGGAATGGACGTCAATCATTTAAAAATTTAAACAATGAATTGAATTTCTAAAAATTTCGTCGCCTGTTGAAATTGTTCATATTTTAGTAGATATTCTACTTCAAAATCAAAAAATGATAAGAAAATCAAAGCACACAATTTGACTTTTATCTTTGCTATATTTAAAAGACAATTGACTAGTCAAGATAATATATTCCATTTTTATGGTATTCTTATATGGAAAGTTGTCGAAATTTTTACCAAATTCAACACCCAAAAACATATGTAAAGTTTCATAAAAACAACTTAACAGCTAATCATATACTGACCTTTTGAACGTCCGGAGAAAATGTCTCCTTGGGTGACTTATCAATTTTTATGTCAAACCGGCTGAAATTTAAAATGAAAGGAAAGTAGTTAAAATAAAGGTCATTGCTTTATCTTTACATCTCTGTGTAGGTGTTTACAAAAGTGACTTTTTCTTCCGTAATCGATCAAAAGCAATCGATATGTAAAACGAGAAAGGAGAACAAAAGGGGGGAAAGTTGAAATGAAAAGAAAAAGCTATACATTGAAAACAACAACAACAACAACAACGATGACATATAATATTATACTCATTCCTAAAAAGTAAGGTAAATGTCAGGCAACGTTGTGGCTGTTAATTCTTGATTAAATATGATAATTTCTGCTTAAAAATTCCGTTGCCATTGACTGCACGAGGTCAGATTGCTAATATAAAATCAAAATCCATTCGTTTGCTTTCATAAATATCACAGTTATTCATTTCAAGTTACTGTATGACATGAATGTATATAACTGACTGAATATTCATTGTGTTTGATAATGTGTTGAATAATGTGATTATTTCTCTCTTGTTTATAAATTCCCTAGAGTTGTCCCTTCGACAATACGTGAACAGAATGAAATTTAGAGTATATATACCTTAGGGCATTATATTGTCAGTGCAAACCTATCCTGGCCAAACTTCTATCATTTAAACAACCCGAACCTTTAATACGTAACGATTATTAACACGCGACATACATATCAACGTACAGGTATGCAAGGTTTATGCAAATTGGTTACAGAATAAAACGCCTGGAGCCTACAAAGCTGCTTCTCTCTTTGCACTATAAGTGTGTAATGGTCTTTGTATACTTTTATATGGCATATGAGGTAATTATATCATCAGTATCTATGAACAGACACACGGTACTTGCTTTATAGAGGAATTTTAAGGAAACATCAAAACAATTTTGAGAGTACGAGCTGAGTTCATCTTGGATGCATAGATTCATTGCATGACACAGTGAATACACAGATGAGGTGTTGAATCAGATGACATTATCTCTAGAATGGTTAGTTAGCATATAATTAGCATAACTACTGGCTGGAAAAAATACCATTCGTAACGAACATATGTATAAGGTCTGCATGTAAGGTATATGTGAGGGACTAAATGTATCTGTGAAGAGTTATTCGAAATGTTGTGATAATTAGTAGTACCTATTGATCATAACAACATTCATTAGGAACAAATGCAATTTATATGTAAAGTACGCAAGGAATCAAATGCGTCTGTGAGAACGTTGCGAGTTTATGCAACTAAATGTCGCTAACCCATTTGAAACAAACAAGAATTATCTCTCGGCCGAATCTTATTGAGTAAGTATGTACATGGTTGTGTCACTTGCGGCGATATAAATACAGAGCATTTTATGATGTAAGGATAACAGGCAGCAAAAGAGGAAAACTGAGTGCTGTTAATGTTAACATAACTAGTAAATATACTAAATCTCTAAAAGCCTAAGGTGGTCATGATTATGTCCGTTGTTCAGTGCAGACCTAAATGTTATATTAATCCATTGTTTTATCAATTCTATTAATTCGACCAACCCATGTTCAGTTTACTTCATATAAACAACGGAGCACCCCCTTATGTGATAACAATACATGTTATTTGAAGGTCAGAGTTTTCCTTTTGGGATATGTTTTGCATCTTATTAACTGAACTAACGATCTGTGTATTAAACTAAATATTCCAGTCATTTTCATTAATGAGCCTCAGATGGGTGCCATTCAAGACCAACTGCCTGTTTATCCTTGACAATTTTGTTTTGCATTGTAAAGATGTTTATATTTATAGGCCACAAAAGTCTAGTTTTCCTATTTAGACGTGATGCATTTGAGAAACTGACCTACTGGTCAATGTGTTAGACTAAGTAGTCCAGCCGTTTTCACTGAGCCTCAGATTTTTAAAGGGTCAGATTTTTCTCAACACTGCAAATAGAACCTGGACAGATAGCAATGTATTGGAACGGTCTAAAACATATGGAAATTAATTTTGTTCTTAAAGTTACCATTTAAGAGGAGGATAATTCTGTTTTTAATCATCATATTTTAACGTTTCTTTTGTCATTCGTTTTACATTTCTATATATTATTATCAAAACTTTCATCACATTTTAAGTTTGTCGTCGACAGTTAACGTCATATGAATCAAGTATGACGTATATGGCAAGCCACAGGGAATAGGTTCATGGATGACCAAAAATATATCATACTAATAATAAAAAATAATTTAGCGTGGCTTTTCGATAACAGTCGTTTTTTTTTGGTCTTTCTTTGTTTACAAATCTGATATATTCGTGGAAAAACTTGTCAAGCAGAATTTAATCACGCATAAAGTTGACACTCCATACATGGTTGCTACGCAAAGAAAGTCTTGTTCATCTGGAATCTATCAATCTTGAATTATTTAGTTAATGGTTATCTTAACACGAAGGGAGATCTTCAATTGATCGAGAGTATACTCCAAGTCGTCGAAAATTAATCCGAAATTGTGTTTATATCACGGAAATTTACAATGCCATTTCGAATTAAGCTGAAGTTGTTGGTTTATGTTTCTGATCTGTTCATGTTGTCAGTTCTACTGTATACATATCTATGGATCTATTACACAGTGTGTGTCATGATACGATAGAATAACAGGAACTATAATCTAACCGCAATATAATCTCTTTCTCTTATCAGTGTCTGTGTGTGTGTGGCTTGCGCATGCAGTTACAAACGTTGCCATTTTGTTTTTTTGTTAAACGTTTTCATGTATAAATGTGCTTTGTACAATTTTACTCAGAGAGGTATGTGGTTGATAAATATATTTGTCTATACTTCACTTCCACTAACACCACACGATCAGTTGTAGGATCAGCATGTACGACACATATATACACGATACACATATTACCTGACACGAAATGAAGTAGGTGCACGTGAGGAAAGACGAGAGAGTTTAACTAGAATGCTAAAATGCATTGTGGTTTCGATGATGTAACATGAGCAGTTTTCTTCATGAATCTGATCTAATAATGTACAGTGAGAGTGTACATGTTTACAGGGGTTTCACGATTTGACCTATGATGACCCCAAATGAACTTTGAGCTCCACCAAAACCAATAGGATTTTTAACTCAATGTGGCACGTGGGCAAAGAGGAGAGAGTTTAAAAAGCGTTCATTTATGCATGTTATTTTGATTTGATATGATGTCTATTTTCACAGCAGGATATATATATTGTTTTAACGAGAAAAAACGGACAAGCTTACCTTAAAATTCTCTTCACTGACATTGGCTTAGCCGGATTGTATGCGATGCAAATCTTTTGCGTACCCTGTGTGACGGAAATAAAAATATAAAAATAAAGAAAAACAATTTTTTTGTTGTAGTTTTCATTCATTCATAATGACGCTAATCGCAATGGTCATGGTCGTCAGCATCGTCATCGTCGCCGTCATCTTAATTATTACCATATTTATGTGAAATTCAATAATTATAATTGTAATGCATTTTGTTTTCACATATACAAGCTGAAGGAGAGACATACAATATGAAACCAGAAGGAAACAGATTTCAAGTTTTTATAACAAAGATCTCCCGACTATACATTTAGTTTTATCTCTCAAAATGACATGATTAGACTGGTAGGGTAATAACTTGGTAATTGGGGCTTTGATCAAGAATTAATTGATTTTGGGGGTTGATTTCAAATGATCGCATAGAGGGTCTGACCTATGCACTAAATCGTTACCATATTGATAATCGTTAATTAATCTAGGCTATCCTGTATGCCTCAATCTTCCAATTTCACTTCCGGTTTTCTTCCTGTTGGTAAAATTGTTTGATAGAAATGCCTTTAATAATTCTTACCGTTTTTCTCCATAGAATTGCTCTGTATTGCGGTACATTATGATTATTTGCATCTGTTAGCACCACTGAAAGGAAGTAAGCATTTTTCTCGACGTCACAACCTACGTAATTTTGATGAACTGTAGAGATATAACAGGAAAATATTTAATAAAAAAATCGCATATAAGCTTGACAGAAAAGAACTTACATTCGCTTTAAAATCAGAGTACCATTGTTCGTAACGTCACAGTAAAAGAAAACCTGAATTCTACAGACTTCAAATTAGGCTGATCCTGAATTCTACTAATACTCTGTTTAGAATTGCATATACATATAGCGCTGTACATGTGTCGTTCGCATAGTCTTGTACTTTAAATTTCAGCACAGGCCTAGAAATGCAGGTTTATTTACTGACTAAATGCCAGTGGATCGTGCCGTTTGCCATTAAGAAAAAAAAATTGCATTGTTCTTCCGGTAGACATTAAGAACAATACAGATATGATAAGTTAAAATAATCTCATGCATGGTTCCCTGCATAACTGCTTATTATCATCAAACATTATTGGGCTGCTCACAAAAGCCTGTACAATGGTTGCTGTAAGTGCAGGGGAAATGACAATGGGAACTTGATTTTAGAAAGTACAGTTTGCATTTTGTTACAAGTGGCTGAACTTACGAGATTCTAGGCCTGCATCGTGTTCACAGACAACTACAAGTACAATGCACCTTTTTTGACATATTTTTCTGTAATTCCTATTATAACACAGTAGTATAGGAATCTGTATCTTCCGGATCTTTCCATTACAATCGTATCCGCATAATCCAGCGTTTTCTTTATATCATCTTCTCAAACAGAGTGTGTAAAGATTAAATCGATTTTACGACAAGAACACAACAACTAGTAATTTTTCTTTCTTTTTTTTTTCTTTTAATCACTGTCTAAACTGAACCCTTTCACCACAATCTCCGATTTAGACACTGAATTAACTTGAAAGCATACTTACTCTTCCCGAGGAAATATTTGAAGTACCATCGAGTTTGAAATTCCGGATTCTCAAGGTGAATATCAGTGCCAGTTGAAACGTTGGAAATCTGATGAAAAGGTTAAAAACACACCTGATTACATTGAAAAGAAAAATGTGACAAATAAAAACAGATTACATCTGTTCATTACTGAAATCTTTAAAGGGAACATGAAAAGACAAAAATATAATATGCGTATAAACTGAGGGTAAAAACTTTGGAATGTCTTCTTTGTATTATATTAATAAGTCTGTGACAATTGACTTGTATCCACAAGTTTCCATGGTAACGACATAAGTGAGCTATGCAGTCTTTCCTGACTTTCTGCTACTAACAGATGAATCTTCATTTTGCTTCAATTGGCATTCCCTTTAAGACATCCTTTTTAAGTGACAGCATCTGCGTCACTATATCATTTATGGGTTTTGCGAAAAGAAAAAGTATGAAAAGTATTTGATTTTGTGGTATGAAATTGTCTCTTGTACAGTTAATACAAGAAAAAGAACCGGCAAAGTAATTTAACTGGAAGATTTGTCTCACGCGGAGTCAGACATGAAATATTAAAGTTATAAAAAATATTAAAGCTGAATGTTACGTCGGGTGCTCTAACTTTGTACCATCCATAGGCTCGTGACCATAGTTAGTTCTTTTGAAGGGGAGGATGGGGGGGTGGGGGGGGTCACAACTTTTGTCTGTCCTAAAGAAAGGTCTAAGGGGATCGACCCTCCCCTTGAGAAACTTTTGTCTGAGTAAGGCGATTAAATGCAATTTTGTGCAGTACAATCTTTCATATTTCAGGATGTGTGTTTAAAGATAATCAATTTGGAAGACTTTTTTTTGGGGGGGGGGGGGAGGGAGGGCGTGTCTATGGCTATGGCTGTTACCCTGTTGTGACAAAGTGATGTAATATTTAACTGTATAATTTAATATCTCTGATGCTAACAGAAAGATTAATGTGCTTACAACCAATGTGTAGGCTGTTCCATGCTAGTGAGTTATTACCTGCTAACTACAGTGTGCAGATAATTTTGTGTCCCACAAACTTGAGGTTATGTATCTTAATTTTATTTGCAAACCTTTGAACTTCTTGGGTCAAAATATTATGTCTTATATTATGTCCATTTTGTTGTACTTTAGTAACATTTTCTATTTGGAGACAATTTATCTTTCCTTTGACCGTTAAAAATGGTATACACCATAAATATAATAATATGCAACGCAAAACTGCAGCTGTAGAGAATAAATAATCATAAATTGGCATAAACAAATATACTTAAAAATATTACTATTAGAAGACGGAACTAAAAAAGAAACCGTCACTCAAAGCTCCGCCATTTTGTTTCCAAAGATATCACATGTCAAAGTACAAGACGACCACGAACGTTAGCAAGAGCAGCAGAAGCTAAGTTACGCTCCTATTTGAGAAATTTGTTTTGATTGGCAATATATTTGCGCAGTTTATCCCTTTTTATTGAGAGAAAAATATAAGACCGGCGGGATAACGGTGTCATTTCCTCTTCCTCCCATCTCCCTTTTCCCTGAAATCACGTGACTATTTCCCGAAATAGACTGCTTTCAACGGTTGTTGCCCTAATTACTGTATAGGGTGTATTCGAACCGCGCCTTGTCAAGTTTGCTTGCTTACGGGAACACTCAATAGTATATGTATTAAATTAAACCGCTAATAAACTAGCTGATTGGGAGTACAACAAGTGTTAATGACTCGAATCTCTCCGTTTTAAGATAGAGAGACAGAGATGAAAACCAAGGCAACTTTAATCAAAATTAACACAACTTTTTAGGCGGGAAAGACGTTGTAAAAAGTGTAACATTAATGATATGTGAATATGTTACTATATCAGATGAGACAACGTTATACCTGTCTCTTAAATTAAATTACTCGGGGAACGCTCAAACGATAAAGAAGACGTTCAAGAGAAGATATAAGATGCTAAATGAATACTTTGTAATGTCACATGGTTGGACGGTTTCTCTGACTGACATAACACCGGAGGCGACGCAGTTTCATTTTAAGTGCAAATGAAACCAGACGGGTTTTCCCTGTTGATATTAGCGCTAAGAATGTAAAGTAGATTACTTTCTTCTAGTACCATACACGTTAGTTAAGAAATGTAGGACACGGTTGGTTAATAAAACTACTTAGATGCCACTTATATAGCCTCTTCATGAATCTGTTCAGTTGGCAATCTATACTCACTTGTCAGTAAAAAAAGCTCGTCGTATACTACACTTCAACAGTTTTGTAAAATATTTCGAATTTTGCCAATTAGACGTACATTGCAGGCATTGAGAAAACACTGCTCGGGAGGAAAACTTACGATGTGTACCACAGTGTTTGATGAGGGGTATCGTCTGCACATTTCAGCTCAAATTGCATGCGTTTGTATTTCTATGTATGGTAATGTTCTCTTCACCTTAGGCTATACATATATAACCTAATTTGACCGAACCTAGATAATGATAACCTTACATTACCTAATATTACCTATCCTAATCAAGTCAGAGCCATGCATTGACTCGCACTGCAGGATTTCATAGATGGAGAACAAACATTACACCCCCCCCCTCCCCTCACCTTTACCGATTTAGCGAGGGACATGAACATTTATGGAACGGCATTCTGTTTCCGGAAGAGTGGTATTATCTTTCCTTAACAGAATGAAAGATATCCTGCATCGACTGAACGTTTTCTCCTGTTGACTGACGATGGAGGTGGTAGCATGGTACCTCTGAACCCCCACCCCCTCCCCTTGTCGCGTACGAGATTTTTTTTGATTGAACTCAAAGCTTAACTATCCTGACATTACCTGTATAACCTATACAATAACATCATATTACCTAATCGAACCTCGAGACAAAGCTATGAAATAACCTGACTTAACCTATATAACGGAATGTAACCTAACATAACCTTTTATTACCTGTTAACCTAACCAAGTCAAACCTGGATAACGAAACCGTTCTCCAGACATTTTTCTTTTTAACAATTCTCCAGAGTATTGTTTATTCAAAAAATGATCAACTAATAACCTCTTACAGATTATATTCACAAATAAAGAACTGTGGGTAAATATTTAAAGAATTATATTCGATCCTCACTGCATTTTATCGCTCGTATACTTTTATTACCGTATGAAACATTTTGAACAGCCCATTAAAATATGTATAAAAACAAGCTATGATGTTTACATTACTAATTAGGATAATGACCGATTATATTGTTATGGAAATTTAGTATCGAATGCTGACAATGCTGACTACAGATGGCGATGAATAACTAACCAATTAAACAAAGTGCGTATACTGCAGTGGTTACGCTGTACACAAAAACCTATATAGTCTTCATGTTTGTGATGATACTAACAAACAGAAACAATTTCTTGTACGGTAAGAAAAGTCGGCTTTGTAGGACTGAGTAAAGGCCTATGGGTCAAAATATACGTTTGCTTATGAACTGATCAACAGAGGCGGTAACTCCCTGTTCTTCATAAATAGAGCCCTTGATAAATCTGTGAAATTGCAATCATATTTACCATTCATGTTTCTCTATGTATGTCCACCACAAATGTTGATATTTTCAAAATTACGCTCGACGACATATATTTTCGAAATGTAAGTTAAACTCATCTAAACACGAACAAATTTAGATCCATCCATCCAGAACGGTTACAGCTTATCTCACTTCCTATAAAACCAATTTTAGATATGAGTGAAATAGTGCCTTTTTTTATTTCTGTGTGTTTTATTTGATATACAGAAATATAGGTGCGTTGCTCTTTCATGTAAACAAAGTCACTAAAACACATACATAGATATATACTATATATAAACTGCACAAACAGATTGAACCATCTGTGAATATAGCCTGGAGTCACCTTAAGAGTATATAACGATAAATATTGCTGACGCACAGCCATTAAAATATTTCATCTCGAGGTCCCAAGATATTTTTTGTGAAGTTTAAAAAGAGAGACTGAGTACAATGAACCTACAACTGCAGTAACTAGTATATGAAAAATCATTAACTTTTAAAAATGATTGCAAAACTTGCAGTATAATTATCATCAACAGAAGAATTTTGTTAGCTTGTTATTATCAGGTTGGTCTGCAATTATTCCAAGTATGCCTTATACTATTCATCAAGATATGATTGCTATTTATCAAACTATGATTGCTAGTATTGTGTTTCATAAATCAAATTTGAATGAATCAGCAATTAATGAAATTGTTCGAATCTAAACATTTTGTATAGTCATGAGATTTAAGGTATATGTAAGTCGCACATTTCAACCGACAACCGGACACCTTATACCTTAAAAAGTATGCAGTATGAAACACATTTACGAGCAACCAATGCAGAATTGTGAACTTTGACCTCACTAGTTGCAATGATAAATTGTAATAGAAACAAGACAGAATGACCTATATATTTGTTATGTGATATACAAGTATCCTATAGCATCGAACTAGAGCACCAATGATGCAGAAGCTCATACCTTTTTGAGCTGAAAAATGTAGGGCCCACAAAACCAATTTTGGGCCCGTGGGGGATACCCCCCCCCCCCCTCCGTTAGCAGAATCCTGGCCACACCACTGGCTATAATTCCTATTTTCCCCTTTAAATCCTATTTTACCCACTCTTTCAAACAATACCACTGACCTACCCTATTAAACTTCCCCCCCCTCTACCTTAGCAGACATAACAAGCACTCCCTACAAGACATAACTTCACAAGCTGCCTACATACCTCGGGCTCAAAGACTTCTAAGAATCGGCAAGTGCTGATTGGCTATAGGGCTCTCATGCTTACAGTTCAACAGTTAATAACAACTCCCAGTCCTGCTTGAATTCCACTAACAGCCTCTGCAGAGCTTAACCACAAATGTAAACAAACACTGCAGAAACTGGGAGACAAATTAAAGGAGCTTTGGCAAAAAGTGAAGGCTCAGATTTTTTTAAGCAATGGGGATTAATTGTAATTAATTAACTTTTGACCAAAAATTTTTAGGCATCACCTTATTCATACACAATCCAACAATCATCAGTTCAACTTTGAATATGATCCATCAAATCTTGAGGAGATTGAGATATTTGAAAATATTACAAAGAATGACCCCCGATGACCCCCTAAATGACATTTGACCTCAATTTTCCGAACACCCCTCGTAACTCTCATCCCGAGGAACATTGTGACCAAGTTTCATTATAATTGGCCATACACTGTACGAACAGGAGCAATTTGAAAATATAGGGCCGCGGCCCGGGCCACAAAAGACCCCTAGTTGATCTTTGATCTCAAATTCATGAACACCCTGAAGGTAAAACTACCATAGGACTATCGTGACAAACCCTCAACATTGTACCATGGAATCTGTAGGAGAAGAAGCATTTTGCGTATTTCCACAAAATGGCCCATTACGGCCCACAGGTGACCTTTGACCCCAAATTTTGGACCATCTCTGATGGCCCTATACCCAATGGTCCTTGTGTCCAAGTTTCATGAAATTCCATCAAACACTGTGCGAGTGGGAGCGGTTTTACCAATTGTTGACGGATAGAGTGATAGAGTGATAGAATGATAGAGTGATAGAGTGATAGACGCCGCACTGTAACAATAGCTCACACCAGCATGCTGGTATGAGCTAAAAATTGATCGAACTTTGAACCGCTGCACAAAATGATTCTTTTATCTTATATATGAAAAGCCCTTTTATAAGTTGAGTTCACAGAGAGACACATTTTAGCCATGCACTGTGACGTCACTGGTTATCGTCATTACTGGTATCAGTCGAACAGAGCATTAAATTATTCACTGAATAAGTAAAACATAAAAAATACGCAGCATACTATAACCTTTCACAGTTATCTATTAAACACAATCAAGATAATGTGCAGTTCCTATTATAATCATTATACATGCGGTATCTGTTCACGCATGCAGACTATCAGTTGTGCAAATCACCGACGCACTAGCTGGACGCTAAACCCGAGCAGCACTCCCACAGCGTGTGTGGGTGTCGTTATCCTCTCCACCGTAAAGTATATGTGTTTGGTGAGAATAATTTTATAAAATATGTATATGTGTAGTCAAGTACGTTACTTTAAAAGATTAATATCTTGAAGTTAGATTCAGAGATTTCTCTAAAACTGTAACCCTGATATGGGTGGGTGTTTATTAACTTGTACACTATCTATTTCACTTTGCGCACGGGCAAGGGCTGAAATATGAATGTTGGTTATAAGTCATCATTAGAATCGATTTACATTCATACTTTAACAAATTCATTACCAACTGTATCATATTATATGGAAATAGTCACAGACTTATTATCATAACAATTGACTAAATAATCAAAACCATCAGCCTATCGGGGAAAAGTATCATACATGAGATCTGTACTGTTATTTCCATATAACATTTTGTATATATCGAAGTAGGGCATTCCGTACTGTAGGCCATTGTACTACTAAGCTACATAATGTCCTTGGCGACAATAGATTGAATCTATCCATCATTTTTCATATACTTCCGTGTCTGAAATTGTAAATGCATTACAGACAAATACCATATGTTTTCCAAGGATATACGGCTGTATACAGCACAAAACGTGACTGAACAATAATAATTTCCTAGTAATTCATCGTCGATTCTCGTAAAAAGGTGTATAAGAGAGCTAAATTTATGAAGTCATCCTTGCCTATTTTTTAAGTTTATTTATGTCAACACATAAACTTTAAGATCGTAGATACTTATCTTGTTCACCCGAAATCTGTTGTTGAATTTCTCATACTGTATAGTTGTTCGCGTCAGAGTATAGTAAATATAGTAGTATGCATGGAAATTGATTTTACGTGGAGTTTAAAAACAGTGCGTAAACGCTGATCACATCGGCATTGTTAAGGTTTGATATGATCGAGTCGTTAGTCCCAAATAATAAACAAAACAAAAACAAGCAATGGCTGTAATTAAATTAAAATAATTTATTTTCATTTTGCTGGGGGGGGGGGGGGTTCGGAGGGTTACACTTTTCTTATATTAAGAAAAGTTGTGAAACCTACCTCGTCGCGATCCCCATCTTCAACTCGAAACCGGCCTGATTTGAAACCATCTTGTTGTTCTCTGGCACCCAGCTAAGGTAAAGAAAGATTAAAAAACGTAAAGTAGAATTTGATGACGTCATTTTTTATACCTAATGCATATTTATGAGTAGGGTTGAGGGCGAAGTGTAAGAATGTTACCATCGATTATAGGTTATTTGAAAGTGGAAAGTGCATATAGGTAGATTGGAGACAAGTAAGAGATGAGTGAAGTAAATCAACTAATTTCATCATTCAGAATGTAACATTATACTTAAAATATGGCTGTTATGATTGTTTTTATCTACCGAGTTCATTCAATGCCATATCGAGTGAAATTTCTTCCTGTTTTTTTCTTTAAAAGAATAAAGCTGTGTAGCTTTTGATAACTGTAATTTGAACATCGAGGAAGGTTTTTAATTTTGTCTTGAATGTTTCTTCATATATGTCTGTTTGTATCGTTTGTTTGTATTGATTTTAAGGTTTTCTTTGATCTTAATCTGACGTTGCACGGATACATATATAACAATACATGAATTATTAACTGTTAAAGGGAGCTTAAGTTATACAGGTGAAAGGATCATTTGACGTGAAAATAATTGTGTAAACTTCAAACTTGTCAAATACGAGTCTATAAAACGATTCCTCCCAAACTGACCTACAGGACATACCCCAATGTATTCCTGAACTGTTTGGAACATTCTAAACTGATATTGCATGTCACTCCAGTGCAATTGTTAAGTTACTAAGAATATGAGAAGAGAACTGAAGGTGTTCTTTGCCGAAACTGGATCATCGGGATTTGTTAACCACAGCCTCACTGTCACAGTATGTACAGTAGTGAAAAGGAAAGCTTACTGGAATGCTATCTAGATACACTGTTCACCTCAATAGCATATCCAGTCCATTTATAGGTTTGTGCATAGGTTGTTACAATGTATTAAAGACAGTTATAAGAGAAGAGAGGTGGATAGGGGGGCATATTTCATGAGCATATATAGCTTCGATAACTCTTACATCTGATTTTAGGTTTCATGTACTAAGCGGAATGTAATTCAAAGAGAGCATGACAGGGATATATATATAAATGATTGAGCAATAATTAAAAAGTTCTAAATCCCATAAATGGAGATTAAAATATCTGGTATTTCCCCACTATCTGCATGAAATTGTTAAATTTCACACAGCTGTCGATTCATCAGTTAATATTTCACGATTATGTAGCAAACAAAAATTATCAAATAAAGTATAAACATTTAAGGAATAATGAAAGCAAAACTTTCTGTAGGCGTTTAAAGTAGTTTTTGGGTGACTGACTTGAGTTTATATTAATCAGGGCCTTGTATAGATGCTATCTTGGTAAGTGACTTTCCGTGAGACTGGTTTATACCCGGTTTATCATCACTCACTTGGTACACACGTTTCCCTATTTTCATTAAAAAACGAACCCTAACCTTTCAAAGAGAACTTCAAGGAACTTTGAATACCAATTAAATATCGTAAATCAAATGCAAGGTAGCGTTTCATTTATTAACTGTAACCGATCAACTCTAAAAGGCACCTCATAATGATATATGGTGCTTATTGAACCATTTCGAATGGGTAAACACATTATAACATGGCTTTGCTTCAATAGTAGAAAATATACACAACCTATCTGTTCTTCCCGCCAGACTGATTGCCTCCATATACTGCAATAACCACGCATTTATTGCCCAACATCTTCCCAACCCTAGTCTAATCATCGTAATGACCAAATCATCTGCTAATGAACTTAATTACTCCTCTATTGTAATTCTTTGCTGGGAAACTATAATGAGATTGACTATAACAACATTCTTTGTACTCATTTTGTGGTATGCCGGACAGTGTCACAAATATATCCACACACCGCTGCTTTCAAAATGACTTACAATGAGAAAATGAAATATACTATTGACAGAGCATCTGTATGACCTATATCAAAAGCATGTTAAACCACACCCTATACCCCACCACACCCTATACCCCACCACACCCTATACCCCCTCCCCCACCCCACCAAATATGAAAGAATTAACAAACTGCAATAAAATATGTCACAAAATGCTTTAACAGCATAGCTCTGCAACGTAGATACAACTTAGAAGAATTGATTTATATACTGAAATATATCGGATTGGACAGGCAAATGAATTGCAAAGAATTAATTGGCAACAATAAACACTGTAACAAATTGCTATATCATGAAATAGGAAATGGACTAGGATTACATTAACTCGTGCTAACAAATTTTCCAATGTTTTGTGACAGTATATTATGATGGTCAAGTCCGAAGAAAAACGAAGCAGTTTACACAGGTTTAGGGCCATTTTACATTCCATTATATGTTGCAATCTATTTTAGTATATTGCCCTATGATATGTTGAGCAATAAACTACATTCTGAAGAAAGAGTTTACAAGAAAGTACAACAGCATTGATCCAAGGTTTGAAAAAGAGATATTATCGATATCTTCAGGGAACACTAATAGTACAAGATCGTATCAAAGTACTTCCAACAAGTTCACTGTCTATTTATTAGTCGTAACGTCACTTTTTTCGAATCTTAATGACAAGACTATTAATCAAATTGTTTGTTCTACCATAGAAACAACAACATTGCTTGTGCATATCATCAATATGTTTTCGCACGGTCTTCAATAGACCATTTATTTCAAATCTTATTGATCTGATTGAGTTAAATTGAATAGTTCAATATATGTTAGTAAAAAGATATAATTTTAAATAAGTAATAAAATATAAATATATTTCAGTAAAATATATTCAAATTTTCTGTTAAATCTGCTTAAGCGCTCGTCATTTGGAATATGTTTACTTAAAATGGTCATTGCATGGAGACAGTATAGTTATATTCAGAGAGACAACATTGTATGCACGAAGCTTGTTGTTTGTTAAGCAAAAACTGAAAAAACACGAGTCCGGGCCTGGATTCACCAGCTTTCCAGCCGATTCACACAGACATTACATTAACTATTGTTAATCTTAAAGGTTTGTATCACAATAAATACTGGATTGTGCTGATAAATTTTCTATGCCGGTAGCATGTGCTATTAGGTTTACAGTAAGAACTGAGGATATGTGTAATCCCAACAAATCCCAACAACTGGATTTGTTGGGATTATACACATACCATCAGTTCTTACTGTAATCCTTATAGCACATGCCATCGATTTATAGCACGATCCAGTTGTTTACTTTGGTACAAAACGTTAAGCTTTACAGTAGAATTACTGAGTTCTCTGTGTGTTTCGGGTGTTTTGATGGAACAGCAGCTTTACTCTTTTCTACGTATAAAATCTAAACAATGTGTAAAAGTAAGCTGGCCTGACGTTTCTATCCTAGCAGGATCTTCTTCAAAGGCTAAACGACAAGTAACAGTAACAGAGACACGCACAGAATACAGACAGGTTAATGAGCATGGTGAACACAAAGAGATAGATAAAAGGGGATTAGTAGACAAGGGATGGAGAGAAGAAAGAAAGTTTCTGTTTACTTGTCATTTAGCCTTTGAAGAAGATCCTGCTAGGATAGAAACGTCAGGCCAACTTACTGTTACACATTCTCTTACACAAGCTCTCTAATGGATAAGCAGTTTGTTAACAGTTTTATTTTATTTTAAAATCTAAACAACGCATTAAACTTCATCGCTACCGATCAGTTTATTTGTAAAACACTTCCTTGTTTTTTTTTGTTATTTAAATATTTGTAGTACACTAACATATCATTCAGATCCACATTCTTGATACTTTTGGCATTACTCATATTTTTTCCGTAACATAATATAGGTGGTACTTCATGGCCAATTCACCGTATGACGTCATAGGTCAGTATACCTACTAGAATTTCCTGTGAGTGTTCTAATACTGCACGGACAACAACCAGAAGTGTACAGTTTACGTGACTCGTATAGCCACCCTGTCTAGAAGGTTGTATTGTGTAGTAGTTGTGGTGAATGTTATTGCTGACAGTTTACTTCGAAAAAGGTGTTTGCCCGACCAACTGAAATGATTCTTGCAGCAATAGTTTGACCAGGGAGGTTTTCCATAACAACTCCCTGGTTTGACTGAGGAAATCATACCTTGCAGTATGGCTTCCATTTTGATCCAAACATCCAAATGTTGAGTGAATATCGGCTATATAGTTCAACAATTGGATACTTTGAATAATCAACAACAAAAAATTCAATGATATTTGTGGATGAATAACATGCAACACAGAATGAGCATACTCACAACCGAATATTATAGTCTATTCGCTTTTCATAAAGAAATTAAGAATATTCATTCATATTTTGATATATTGTTACGATAAAAGGACGTTCTCGTGTCCTCTAAAATAGGAACCAAAGACTATAAGCTGTAGCTCAGAAAAGAAAACCAACTTCGTGATAAAACGCGACGAAATAATGTTGATGACGTCACTGTAATTTCGCAAGCAACGCTAAAGTCTACGAGTAAACTTCATAGACTAAGGTTCATTGAGATCTTCTTCCTGGTGTGTGACAAAATGTGTTTTCTGTCACGCCACTATTGGAAATCTGGTCAGGAAGAGAGAGGCCTCGGAACTTATTCAGATCTATGGGTCACGTGGTAACATATTCAAAGGAGCGGGGGATTACGTGCCACCAATCCAACCATCGACCAGATCTTGTGATGTGCACGATTGGAAAGCAATTAACCGCATCTAGGAATTGAACCTAGCTCGTGGGAACCAATCAATGGCTGGTAGTCAACTATTACTTGTTTTTAAGGAAAAGTCGCCCAGGAAAGAACCTGGGCACGAAAACTAAACTACCGAACGACTGATCCGCTCTCAGCCCCAGTCCCCTTTGCATCGGGACTGTGACTGTGTGATTATCGTCAGGTGTGCATCACCATTCCCCTCGAAAGCGGAACATAATACTACACATGATTTTTTTTAAGGAAAAGTCGCCCAGGAAAGAACCTGGGCACGAAACCAAACTACACATGATCTTAGCCAAATACACCATTTTGGTTTCTTTGGAAGCTATGTTAGTTAGTGTTATTTTTCTTCGACTATCTAACAAACATTCAAACAAGGTACCGTAATTAATGATTTGATTAACGTTTCAATTCGGTAAAAAAAATATGCAATGTTTCTATGATTTTTTTTACATTATTTTGTTCTTAACAGTAAACTAGTCCGCTTTAAATAATCCTCTTCCGTATCATAGCCTTGTAAAATAGTAAGTCCAACAACCCTCTTTAATATTTTAGTGTCAAAGATATTTCCAGGACTCAATAACAACAGTATAATGAACACGACAAGCAGTATGGCTAAGGGTGGCGTTATCACGTTTTCTAAAGTATTCCGTATAGAAACCCACCTTCAGCGCTTTTCCCCCTACCTATAAATTTCTGCATTAAGTTACAGTTAAGGCAGGCTTGTATAGTATACATATCAATACAGTAATTCATTCAAACTCTAAACTAGTATATTATGACCTTGATTACTATTAAAATGTTATCATTAGTCTTTGACGTATAAACACTGCTTTCAAAACAATTCACTTCCTTAAATGCATTTCTCTACAAAGTAGTAAACAGAGAAAGAGGAAACGGTTGTATTAATATTGCAACAATTATGACGCCATATGCTGTCTGGTATAAGATCCAACAGGTTACAGTGTCACAGTCACAGTACAGAGATCGCATTATACAAGACAAAAATACCGTCTTATACCAACAAGCATATAGCATGTACACTCATATAATGACCTTACATAGGTCAATACTTTTGCTAGCGGGAAGTGGGGGGGGGGGGGTGCTTGGACTAGACAAGACATAAGTTGTGCGGGTTTCAAACTGCCTGTGAAATAACAAAGGCAGGCGTTGCGCATGTATACGGTACATTGCAATCAAGGTGCGCAGCTAATTATGTATTCGGTTTGTATCCGAGGAAAGTATACTAAGGAAGTTATTAGGCATATATGGAGAAGCAAGCAAAAATCGTTTATTTAAACAAGGGACGGTGTGCGGTATAACATTGTGCTAATCGGGTACTTTTCCCTACTTTTGACCCCATATCTCCATGTTTAGACCTTTAATTTGAGAGTTCCCCTAGTAGATCATGAAGTGCACCGGCCTGGACGTGAATGACCAAATGATAAATTCGACCCCGTTCCTCCATACATATCAGTAGATTGTATTCTGCAGTACAAAACCTATAGCCTATGTGACATTGAGGCATAACTTTATACGGATTCCATTTGATGGAATCTTTTATGAATTTTTCATGCAAGATTTGACATATGACAGCTACTCTAGAAATGTTTAGAAATGATTACTCTTTGATCTTTTAAGTTCACGTCAATTCTACATGTCAACTTTGTAAAATATTTATAAATATCAAGTCAACAGTATTGACATTTACATTAAACAGTGTAAAAGTATAAGGCTACTTTTATTGGGGATGATTCTAGCCGTGTTGATATTACAAAGGAGATTCAAATTAAAAACGGTTCAAATACCCCAATAAAGCAAATATAGTCTTCTATAAGGACTCGGAGACTAGTAAAAGGGGTGTATAAGATATTATTGGTGACCAGTATTTGACATTCATATTTGAACTGAGGAGACAATGTATAGTGAGGGATCGGGTGGTTAGGATGCCTATATATGATCTAAATGCATGTGTGGCCTCCAACGTAACAGTCCGTTACATTGGTCGTTAATACCAAGTATTGCTCAGTATCCATGAAACGAAAGAAATTATGATTCTGTATATAACACTGACACCGGCATATAGTTGAGAGCATATGTAAATGGAAGTATTACCATATTGCCATAGATTTACGATAATTTAAAACAGAGTTTTACGTTCTGTTAAATTTCCATGCGTTTTAGGCCTATTATACTTCTAGTATATGTAATCAATACCAATATTTTAATAAAATATTATAGAGAAACAGGTCGTTTGATTTGTCAAGGTCATTTTTTCACATAAAAGGGGTTTTCGATATGCTCATGTGCTTAACATGAAATATGAACCATAAAAACCAGGAATAAAACTATTTGGAACGTTCCTTTACGACATGTATATTTCAACATATCAGGATGCACTGCTTTGCTTATCATTTATGACAAATTGTTGCATTTCTACGAAAATTGCAGGAAATTGTACTAACAATTTAACGTAATTCCATACTTATCAACGCTAACCAGCCATTTGTGACAATTTCCTAATGCTAATACCTCTCTAGTAAACTGTACTCCAATAGCATGATCTCAAACCACTGGTATTGTCAGTACAAACAGTTTCTTACCTTGATCTGATAGAAACATGATATTCATACTGCTCGTACTGACAATACGAGTGCACTGAAGCGGCACATTACACTACAGTATAGACAAAAAATACCCAACTGGGTGACGCTAACATACATTCTACCTCCTCATTAGGAAGTTTGAGCTTATTTTTGCTGTATACTAAAATGTAGTTGTATATATCAAACGGCCTTTGGCCTAGTAATCAAATCTTAAAGGTATCTTGTCGATGCACAAGTACTATAGTTTTAACAGTAACCCGACCAGCAATTCAGTAGATGATAGTCCTCAATTAACAACTAACATATCATGGTAAACTGAAACAAGATCTCGAATTAAACATAGAAACGGCATCAACTTTGTAAACTGAAGTTTTATGATCCATCAAATTCAAGAAGGGAAAGCGGGACTTTCATGCATGGACGGAATCATTCCGGTTATCACCACACGCAGCACACCGCTGATTTGTTTTTCGTTGCATAAATTTCTTCACAGGGGGTAAATTTCTTTAAGATAATGTATAAGTTTATTTCAAAGCTAGCTATATATAATGCCTACCAGTAAACTGGAGATCGCTTGCATGTTTTGTCGTAATAGCAGTGCACCAACAGAAGGAGCCATAACACTATTTCTTACATGGCAAACGCAATGTTTAATGTATTACCAACTTGTAATGCAATCTGTTTTGCCACGGAAACTTACATGAATAAAACATGTTTTAATGTCACGTAGGCCTACATATTTGCCACAACAGATTATTACACTGATAGAGATATTATGTATGTTACTTTTGTAAAATGTAAAAATGTCAGCAACCGCAGTGGGTTTAAAACAAGTATATAAGACTATTCATCAACGCCATTATGTACATAGCCTATGGGGCTCGTCTATATAAACTACTAGCAAAATAGTTATTCTTTCGTGTAGGGTTTTAACTAATAATCATTCAAGCCAGCTTTCTAATTTACTACCACTTTTAACTGAACTTTGATGTCACATTTCAAAGCACTCGTACTGACAGTATGCTAACACTACTATATAATGTCTTCCCATACATGCAACATCCAGTCCCCGCTTCAAAGCACTCGTACTGACAGTACGCTAACACCACTATATAATGTCTTCCCATATATGCAACATCCAGTCCCCGCTTCAAAGCACTCGTACTGACAGTATGCTAACATCACTATATAATGTCCTCCCACACATGCAACATCCAGTAGCCTGTACTCTCCCGTCCCGCTTCAAAGCACTCGTACTGACAGTATGCTAACACCACTATATAATGTCTTCCCATATATGCAACATCCAGTCCCCGCTTCAAAGCACTCGTACTGACAGTATGCTAACATCACTATATAATGTCCTCCCACACATGCAACATCCAGTAGCCTGTACTCTCCCGTCCCGCTTCAAAGCACTCGTACTGACAGTATGCTAACACCACTGTATAATGTCCTCCCATACATGCAACATACAGTCCCCGCGTTCAAATCACTCGTACTGACAGTACGAGCATCATGAGTATCATGTTTCTATCAGAACTGTTCGTACTGTCAGTATCCGTGCTATGAAGCAGGACGCGAAAGTACAGTAAAGAGAAAAAAATTGTCCCAGCTAGATGTTGCATGCATGTAAACAGTCACTATAGGCTGCAACAGTCAACAGACACAACGTTGGTATCCACGTGCTCATATATATGTAAACATATTGTACAGAAAATGTGTCCCACTGATACAAAATACAGGTGCACGCACGCATCTTCACTAAAGCGTCAGACATATTGACTTAAGTACACAGACCTATCATCATGTATATATATACTCCAAAAGATAAAACCTCACGAATGTTTCCAATAAACTAATGGCATACTGGGAGGATCCACTTTCATCACAGCTGTGAAAATATGGGCAAAGAGTTGTCAACACATCTAATGATGAAGGCCTATGATAATTCTTGCAGACTAGACAGACATCCATCATAATGGAGTAAACTAAAAGGTCTCCGTATATGATTATGTTTTGTAACGTTGTCATGAATTCAAGCGGGTAGACGGTGATAACACACTTATATGATGAGAATACCTGGAAACCTGCAGACACGCCGTTTTGGTCACACGATTGACTAATCAACTTATGCTCTCGCATATAATGAAATTATGGGAGACATTATTTTCAAATTGTATAACATCCTCGACGAACCACAAAAAGACGAGAAATTATCAATTTTTTTTTCAGTTCTTTTATGATGGGTGTTCTTTTCAGGTTCTTTTATGATTATTGCAATCTATACAGAACAAACGAAAATGCACCTCAGTGATACTGATAAATTTAAACTTTCAAGTTTTCATAAATTCAAGCGTGCCCGATTCAAAGGCAAACCTGCAAATCCATCCCCTCTTTACACAATTGACTAGTGCTATATAGCAGCTTTCCACAACCTCTTAGGCCCAATCAGCCAAACCAACATTCTAATAAAACTAAATGAAGGAAATGCAAGAATACATAAGTAAAAGTAATAACAATTTAAACACCGCAAACAACTGGAGGAAAGGGCGGGAAGCTAGCGGCAGAAATCGTGCATGGAACCGCTACTCGTGTGGGCCTTAAAAAACGGGAAAGGGACAACTCCCAAAAAACGTCCCAAAAACCCTTAAAATCAAAAGGAATACTTATCGGGATGTTCACGATAATCGACCAAAGTACTGCTTCTACTGAAAACACCACAAACGTCCTGATAACGACATTTCCGAACGATTTGAATCGAAGAATATTAGGACCCCCCCCCCCAAAAAAAAGAAACGTTCTACTAGAATGAGAAGGGAGGTCATAACAGAAGGAGCCCGGTTATATAGAGGGCGCAAAGTGTTAAAAGGTTACCAGTTCACTTTAGACACGGTAGAACGAGAGTGCTGAGGAGGTTGTGAGGAGATAGGTAAGCGACGAGAGAAGTAAATTACTTGTATGTAACTACTAGTGACCCTGGCTATAGAACGATGACTTTTGGGACACAGTCCGTTATAAACCACTGCTTTCAATGCCGGTTGTATTTTTCTGTTTTGTCGTTTGAGAAATGATCCTTTACACATCTGAGTCTCATCAATAAAGTGGCTGGACTACCTAGTCTAGCACACGTGCAAGTAAGTCAGTTGTGCAGATGCAACGCAACAATCAATTGAAAAACATAAAACTGGCATGGTGTTACGTAAGTAGCGACTCTTACGATTGTTTCGGTTCACGACAAATAATGTTCAAGATTACTTTGTTGTTTATAATAAGCTAAAAAACCATGCTTTGGTTGACTTATCAGAATTTATGAGACAATGGATAAGCGCTAACATGTAGGTCTTCACTGAGTAGCTGACGTCATCACAAATTAAGCCGAAAAGGACCGTTACGGAGATTGACCATATATTTTCAAGCTGAAAACCGGAACAGCTATACGAACATTACAAGCGCTCAAAGTTTTACTTTCCTTGAAGTATAATATCAAACCTAAACATTTGTCTAAAGTTACCTATTAACCGAGTTCACAATACCACTATATACATAGAGTTGACTGGAACAATCCCAGCTGTGTAAACATTTGCTGTCAATTGACCTTTGACATCATATCCTTATAGTGATATTAACTGCTTTCATACACATCAGTTATAGTTTTACTATCGATTGATCCAGCAGTATGATTTTGCGTTGACCCATATATATATACGTGATGCTAAATCCCAAGACCTTTTCTATGAAACTACTCGTATATACCATCGCTAATAACACGTAGGTTGCCTGAGACACTTTCGATTGTAGGATAGATAATTAATGACCGCCAATCTTGATCAATCTCTTCCGATGAGCAAGAAATTGTTAAATCGCATATTGGTCTTATGATACTGGAGGAATTACTCAAGTTTATTGACGTAACCTTGCAATTATAAATAGATAAGTATATATTTATTAGCCCATGAAGATTAGCTCACGTTAATGCTTCCTGCTGCCCACGACAGAGCTTTTTACCGATTATATACAAGACTTCTGAGAGATAATTCCCTTATATTATGCTCTTAGCTTTATATGCCTATATCACAACCGAGGCGAGACTTCACGGTCGTAGTTTGACGTTTCATATATAGCAAACACCTCTACTTTCTCTATAGAGCGAAGTTGCCTTGACTCTTATGTTTGTTTGTTTTTTCCTTCTCTGTATTTCTGTTTCGGTATTAAAAATCACCTATACGAGCAATTATTGTTTGACAAGTGAGAAAGTGAAAAGATGAGGGGTAGAGAATACCAAACAGCTTATGACGTAATAGATTTTGACAGATCAATTATGTCTGTGTACAATACAAGAGTAGTCTCGTCAATAGTATGTAGAATCAAAAAATAATTGGGATTGAAAGAAATTACAAAAAAATGTTCTGATTATAATCGAGTTGGTATTTTAAAATGTTTGGGTTTAGTTAGATACATGCAAGTTTGCATGATGAGCTATTAACAATATAAAAGTGTAAATACATCACTTTTTTTGGCGACTGTCCACATTGAGCGATACCTGGGTTAAGGAATGAAATCCAGTCTTTTTTGTGTGATTAAAATCTTCCATATTTAGCTCAAATAGGGTGAAAATGGTAACTATATAATTTAAGAACAAAGATTTACACGATGCAAGAGTTTGGGTATTAATGACACTCTTGAGATGAGTTTGACCATTTTGAAAGGGTTACTTTGTCACTCTGTATAAAGTGTAAACTATATGACGTATCATACTCTAAAGGATTGTTGTTATGCTTGGTATCAATATACATGTATAAGAGCTTTGCAAATTGAGTAAGTAATTAGAAAAGACTGGAGGTTAGATTGCATGCATCTTCTCTCAAACAACTTTTGAGTCCAATCATGACTTATCTTGTCAAACCTATATCGAGTACGACTGAAATAAAGTTGAAGTGAATCATCCTAAGACATCCCCATAGATTAATCACTTAGGCCTACCGTATATGTTAATGTGCGATCATTTCATTACAGTACAGTGCAGTACAATACAGTACAATACAATACAATGCAATGCAATACAGTACAGTACAATGCAATACAATACAATGCAATACAGTACAATACAACACAATACAAGACAATACAATACAGTACAATACAATAGAGTACAATACAGTACAATATAATACAGTACAATACAATACAAGACAATACAATACAATGCAATACAGTACAATACAATACAGTAAAATACAATACAATATAATACATTACAATACAATACAGTACAATGCAATACAATACAGTACAATGCAATACAATACAGTACAATGCAATACAATACAATACAAGACAATACAATACAAGACAATACAAAACGTACTCTGTAGCTAACCACGACCTATACAGGAGAGGTCTCAATATGAATCGCCTATTCCCATCCAAACGAAAGTGACAGCTCAAACCATTACGGTCTCACCTAATACTTAACTGCTGCTAAAATTTACTCTTATCCTTACGCTTTTTAGGTTTTGTATTCTGAAAAAGACTATATGCAATCATGTCTATAGAATTACTTAAAAGACTACGGCTCCATTTTACATTGATTCGCGTCACAAACACTCTCTCAATTCACAAAAAATGACACAACGATTTTCTTAATAATATAAAGATATTCCTTTGAAAGAGAAATTCTGTTAATCTTTCGCCCTGTCTTTGTTTTTTTTTTGTTATTTAATATTGATCATCAACAGTGAATAAGTGTTTCAACTTACATGTTCCACGGAACCGTAATGGCGGCGACTGAAGACTCCTCGCCTAGCAACCAGATCGACAGCAGAGGAGCTGTAAATGACAAGAAAGTGTTGTTGGTAATATTATATTGTATACTTGGTATAATAACAGAATACAACAGTTACCCGAAATTAAATTTGTCCCTGATTCACTCTGAGATATAATCATGACAAAGAGGGGAGGGGTACGCAGGAGGGTAAGAATTACTTAACACACTTCGTCACGTTTGTGAACAAGATAACTCTATAGGTGGTCAGATTTTCATCACTGATTTCAGGTTTGTTTTGCAACAGAGAGCTGACATCCCATAGTTTAGCTGATACCCGTCATCGCCACGGGTATATGATATGATGTCAAAGTTCATTTGAGATAGAATTTCCCTACAGTTATGTACTGATACCAGGGAGTTGTTATGGAACAACTCCCTGCTGATACTACACTCAGTCTTACCAGGGAGTTGTTATGGAACCCTGGTCTTACAAAGACCCAATTTCTCACCCAAGATGTTGACGTCATATATACGAATGACATGATTCAAGTTGAGTGGCGTTTATATTGATGTTTTCTTATATGTTGATTTGCAGAAACAATAAACGAAATTCCTAAATCTTCTCTTTGACTTGACCTTTGCGCAGAGCTATGAATATGAATATTTATCTGTCCTTGTCGTTCGAAAAACTGGTGTCTGAACCCACAAGAAAAAAAAAGGCTCCAGAAAAACAGAAGGTTAAAAATTCAGCCATTTGGCCATTACAAAGTCGTATCAGAAGTATAAACAGTGGATAAAACAAAATAAATAATAAAAACATACTGGGAAATTGGATATTTTCTTTTAAGTAGTACATCGTTTTGAAGCATACACAACTTTTCTCCGCCGTAAATTTACATCTTTATCTCTCCTTGTCGTTCGAAGAACCGGTGTATGAACCCACGAGAAAGAAACTAGGCCCCAGAAAAAAACAGAAGGATTAAAAATCAGCCATTTAGCCTATACAAAGTCGTATCAGAAGTATAAATAGTGGATAAAACAAAATAAATAAAAACAACATACTGGGATATTTGCTTTTTAAGAAGTACATCATTTTGAAGTACAGTATATACAAGTTTTCTCGCACGTTTACATCATCGTGTCACTACCCTACTTGATTAACAGCCAAGACCTCCTCCAGTCTCCATACTAACTATATTTTTGGAGCCGTATACATAATAAGCTTAGAATTTCATCTACTTGATACAATTTATTACAATCCGTCTTGAAATGGTGATCAATCAGATTACGTTATCTGATTACATTAAAACAGATTTTATGAGGCTTACATGAAGGTTGTTTAAGGCGACCTACATCTATTGAAGTTGTCTCTCCGTTCTTGTTTTTATGAATTTGTAAAGACCTAAGAACATTGTAGCTACAAAGGTATCTATTCGAACCAGCAACCTCAGAATAGCAAGTCCTATATACCTTCGCCAATTGAGCTATACAGCCCTTCATTGGTGGCGATCCCTGGAATGGCCATTTCGTTGCTGAAGGTATATACCAGACGATATAGCCACACATAGTATACCTTGCTACCGTGTAACCAGGTATCACAGCCTAAGTTAATTCGATAATAACCCAGAAAAGAAGCATCTATCTGTCGGACTTGACATCAAGTCTATACTCTCTTTCCCCTAAGTAATAAAGTAGGTCAGCAGAACAAAAAAAGAAGAAGAAGAAGAAGAAGAAATATTCACAAAAATAAAGCACTTGAGAAAATGATCCTTTTAGATTTCTTAGGTTTCCCAATTTGTTTCCCCTTTATTGAATAAAACCCTCCATTTTCAACGTTTCATTGCAAAACGGGAGGCCTGCAGTGACGTCACTAACACGCGTTATGAATTTATTGTGTGTAAGATTTCTCTCCAATCATGCAAATATTTTATCACTGTTTTGAAGACCAATTATATCTCACATACCAAAATTCACTTTGTGTTATTAGTGTTAAGGGAAAGCAGCTTCGTGAGTATACTTGTGAGGAAACTAGTGTTATTTTTTCGTTAAAGGCCCCAGCTAACTAGAATGTTTTTTAGGCTAAATGATTTTCTTTACTGGGGTGCGGAGAAATGTAAAGACCTACTATAATGACCAAGATTTCGCAGAAAAACCACCGAGTTTTTGGAAGAGTTTTGTTTTTCTTATTGTATTGCTGTCTTGTTTAGAAAATGGTATCATTGTCTTCAATGTATTGCAAACACAGTCTACACAGTACAACGTACATATGCTAATGTGCAACTCAGTAAAATGCAAAGCGGCGAAGTACAATGTAATACACGATACATTATATAATACAAAATGTAAAATTTTTACATTAAATTTATGACTTTGATGAACTCACATTCACTGCAGTAAGTCGCGAGCTGGATTGAGATGAAAACTATAAAGTTATGGGTCTAACGAGATGTTAACAAATCTTCTCAACAGCTGAATATATTTATGGCAAAAATATGGTTGTTTTTATGGCTGTTGGGAAAATTACGTTTTCTGCAACATAGTTGAATATTCTAAAGAGAGAGAGAAGACACTTTCCTGAGGTTCCTCGCTTCAGTTCGGTCTAGAAAAACTTCCATCAAAAATTAGGTTAATCAATTCATTCCATAACAAAGCTACGGTACTTGAGTCATTCCATTATTATAGATGTTAGAAGTTATAAAGAAAGAAATATGTTCGATATCTCGCTTAGCAACCAGCAAGTATACAGTTTATAGCTATAGCCGATGTACATATATGACATCTTTAGTTGCCGATAGCTATATGTACGCATCGGCGCTCCATAGATTCCATTGATCTCTGTAATATGCGGGTCATGATCGTAGAAACAATACAATTCAATAGCCTAGAGCAACCAGGTGTTATGTGTTTTATGATATAGTGATAACCTAACCAGTATTCATCATATGAATGCATGGATGAGCAATGATACAATCAAGTGTTAATGTACGTTTGACTACTGCTTAATTGGTTGAAATATAACTTCGTAAACAACCGCAGTGTTTTTTTTCCGACTGAAAACAGTGACCCAAATAAACCAAACATCCTGTATACACAGTTTAATCTATACATATATTTGCACCTGGAGGTAGCTAGAGTACCTTCCGTCCTCAGAATATGGTTGGTGACTGACAAACGTAGTTCTAGAACGCCTATGATCTTTGGAATAAGTACAACAACTATATTGAAACAAACAAATAAATTGAAGAGCTTTGAGACAACTATATGTGATATTGATCGCAGTGAAAATACAATGATATCACCCACCCCCACCCCCCTCCTTCGCCCCGCTAACCATGCAAATTCAAATTGAACATTACCATCAGCACAACCATGTATACAAACAACACTCCCCAACATCACCAATCAAGCATTGCGCTAAGCAACGTACAACAAAGACCTTTAATACTATTTTTACATTTACTTGTAGTTATACACCTCTCAGTCCGTTTTGACTCAGGTCACTGCCCAATATTCTTTATCTTTAAACTAATCCCATACACCGATTACGCTATCCTCATTCTTTTCATGAAAAGCATAAAAGGTGCATGTCATCGATTTTCTTTCAAATCGCTTTCAGATACGTTTTCTTGTCAAAACCTCGCATTTGTTAGAAACAAATTACCGTTGATTGTTGGAAGAACTCTGCCTCGTGAGAGAAAGGAGATCAGAATTTTTGTTTTCAAATGAATATAAAAGTGACAAGAACGATTACAGTAATACTAAATTTATCAATTGTACAGAGGCTGCTATAAGCGCTTTCTGGCACTGCAGAAATGCTTATATCTATCGGTTTATGTCGTTTGTTAATACTGGGCTGACGTCACTTCGTATTGTTGTTTGCTTAATGCAGAGTTTTGTTTGAAATATAACAGTGATGCATTCAAAGCAAGCATCAACCTGTTTAATCAACACTACATACTGCAATAGCAGTGAAAGGGTTTTGTTTTCTTTATTCCTTTAATCTTGTTTTTTATTTTTCTTATTTTCACCTGTCATCATTTTAGATATCTATTTGAATAATATCTACACGCACAATAATTCAAGTAGTTTTTACATTGGATTGATCTGGGGTAAATCAACAACAAATTTCGATTTGGAAAACATGTTCAAAATACAGGTGTACATATATACTAATTGTATTAACACCTGCACGTGTTTCAGTTGCACATGCAAAGGCTATATACGAAATCGTGCAATCCGTGAAAAAAAACTTTCATCATTGAAAACAGCTGCTGCGTTGTAAATATAACTTGAATTATGATCACAACAGACATGCATAGACTGTCAACCACTATTCATATTATTGTAAGGTTTGGAAGATACTTCTCAAAGACAAGGACAACTCACTAGCGGCGTTTAGTACCGAACATATATTCATAAGTTATCAAGAATAACCGAAAATCAAACGCGTGAGGTTGTATATATTATGATATCAAGTGTCAACGCCATGGAACGCCGACAGTACCACAATATGTACGATATTTATAATGTTTATATGTTGGAAATATATTACGAAAAGACACAGTTAAACTATAAGATGATTTATTACAGTACCTCGACGGAATTGTGGATACATATAGTATATACGAAGATATTTTAAAGCACATGAGACGCGTAGAACGTTACGAACTTAACACTGATAGAAATGCTTCTTTCATTCATACAATTATTATTAAATGATGACTTGAAACAACAATGAGGCAAAGATGTTGTAGACAGTTTTAAGAACCCAATGATATATTAGTCCAGGTTCTATTTCTACAAAACTGTTTATTGTTTTGAGAAATTACCATCTTAACAGCTAAGGGTAATCAATCAAAGCGGCTGGACTATTGAGTCTAATATAACTGATCATTATGTCAGCTCCTCAGATGTATAGCACAAGATTCAATAAGAAAACTTCAAGACAATTATGGCCTTACATGACATGGTTAGAACGTGTTACAATTTTCAATGTCGAATGTTGTTGAATGTCACCCAGTGGTGCTCAATGGGTTAACATTAAGATAAAAGAACACGTTTTGGTCGAATTATCAGAAATTATAGATTAACATTAAGGCCTGCACTGACAAGCCGACGTTATCGTCAATTTAACCTTAAAGGAGCATTCCAGAGGTTTTGAAATTTTAGCCGTGGATATCTTGATAACCGGAATAGCTATAGAATAATGGAAACATTACTAGCTATAATTTTTTTCAGAGACTTTGACATATTAAGATTAAAATAACCACAATTAATGACGTCATCATATATTTCTAAAGGACAATGGATAATACTATACAACTTTGTTAAAACGTTTATTCTCCGTTATATATGTCACACTACATGACGTGTAATACATTCGCTTATAATGTCATCGTATATCAACACACATATAAAGCACCGGAATTCAGTCGTTTATATAATTGTGTCTTGCCCATTTTCATCCAGATGTAAGAAAATGTAGTCTTTACTTACTGAGTAAATTAAAATAATTAGTAAAGCTAACGGAACATATATTCTGATGGTTATTTTGCGCTCCTTCTCTCTTCGTCTATAACTATATAAATATTCATTGAAATGTGTTGAAAGTCTAACATGCATGACATAGATAATACACCACTTTGTGTATAGTGTGTAAAATCAACACGACGAAGCCGGTAAAATTCTAAACAGGAAGCTGTAGTCTGTCTGCGTGTAGGCCTACTATACAACATTGCAAAAAAAGAAAAGAAAAAAAAGGTCTGTGTAGCTTGGGGAGGGAGGGGGCGTAATTGTTTTAAAATGTGACCAATTGTCTCATATGAAAACAATAACACCCCCTCCCTCCCCCACCCAAGAAACAACACAGATATTCTTCTGTTTTGTTGTTGCAATGTTGAGCCATTAAGTGGTCTCCGATTCTTGATAGATTTATCCATGGCATATTCTATAAGTTGACTTCAAATGTTTGGTTGTCCACATTAGAGTTCATTTGACTTCGCCGTTATTATGATTATTAGATGCATTCAAGAGATTTCCCCAAGTACACTGTCATGTTTTCAGTCTCTCGCGGAGGAACAAAACGAGTAAAGGTTGTTATTATTTGTTTCGAATACGTACCACTGTTATTCTGAGCATAACCACGATGCCAACATTACAAATTAACAGCACTGCGTTTACAGATAGGAAAATATCCTATACTGTCAGACAGTGGAAGCATAATTAAGATAAATTGCACAGTAAGACGAAGGTGGGAAGAAGCTTATAAGCTCTTGTGTATTTCATATGACCTGTTTAATACATATCTATTGCTAAAGTGGCTAATAAATCTTCCATTTTCCTCGTGCTTGATAAATTAACTCATAGCTAGGTATAATGTTTAACCCTAAAAATGCCCTGAGGTGGAAAAGGCTTTCTAACAAAAAAACTTGTTTTCGGTGAAGCAGACTATGCATGAGCTTATTTCAATAAAATTTGCAATATTTCAGATTTGTAAACAAGATGTATAAGAATCACGGACTGGCTATACCGATTGATACCCCCCCCCCCCTTGAGATTAAATACAGAATATCATCAAATTCACGCTAAGAGGCCGCCAGAAGCACTGATATAGGACAAATGTATAGCTTGAAATTACTTGATACTCATACAACTCCTCCAGTTGGACGGATCTCCTTCATTGGCGCGTCATCAGTAAAGGCACGTGATGAAGACGCAGTGCGTTGGACGATCAAATTGAAACAGTTGATACATATTCGTATGATCATCATTCAAGCGCTGAAGCTAACAAGCCAAGAAACGTCATCAAGCCCTTATGACGATCTCCATCGTTGGTTCGATGCACTAGTTAGCTTCGAGCAAGTTTTTACAATGTAAATATAGCAACCTCTCGCAACGAGTTGACTTTTTGCAATACCAAGAGGTTGCTGAACCCGAGGTATGGTTACAAACCTTATAATACATATTTAATATTAGTTACCAACAAAGTGGGTCACGGAGGTGAAAGAAATAGATGTACAAGTCTATATCCATGTAACATATTTACTCCATATTAAGGTATTGTTGTCTTCTTGCTTTGCTGATCACTTCTATAAGTGCGCCATGTTCAAACTGTCGTGCTGACTGCCACGATGCCACACATTTCGTTTACTAAGCCCATGTTGGGGGGGGGGGGTGGGTGCGAGTAAATATACTTAACCGTTATACATTAATTGAAACTATTACATAAGGTATCTCCCCTCTCTATGTGTATAGCCGCTCATGTTGAAAAGGAATAGCATCAGCCTATATATGTAACGTACAGCAGGGGAAGGACAAGTAGCCTATACAAGATTAGTACACAGTTAGTGTTGGTAGGTCTGATAGAAGTACCGATATGCACAGCTTAATTGTCTTTAGTCCCCGTTATTGAAAATCATCAGTTTCCTTAGGCCCACGTAAAGGATTAAAATGAGAATACATTATTTTTCATACCATCCTTGCCTGGGCTGTTAATTGACCCTTGGCTGGGGGGCTTTACACCCATGTCCACCTGTGGTCAGATATCGGAAATGTCCTATCGCGATATGTCCACCATCACAGTGAACTTTTCAAGGGCAAATGATAGTAATTATGGAGCAGAGGCTATGATATGAGTCAGCATAGCGCACAGTTTCTACAGTAATTAATGCTGCCACATGACAGGTGACTAATGAAGGTTATAAATCACGGAAACAAATTTGTCTACATTGCATTTATTTTAAGATGTTTGGCATTAAGCAAGCAATGAACTGAATTTAATGAAGTAAGTATGAGCAGTAAAAGTGTCGTTTAATGACATCATACATATACACTACTGAAGGTAAATGCGTTAAACTAGTCCACCATGCACATTATACTGTATATTCCTGTTTACTGATCACGTGACATTATAATTTACATATATATATGGCCAATAACCGAAAGTACGTAAATTATGTGAACAAAACATTAGCTGAAGCGGATGTCACATGTAACGAAATAGGTAAATGTATATTATCAGTATATACTTGTAATTGCGCCATATATGACAACACAATAATTGTCTGTACAATTATGAGACACTTTTCGTGTATCCCATATGTTATTGGTAATTGGATTTGGGTACAACCAACCTATATATGAAATAATGTTCATTTTATACTAAGTTTGTCGTAGCTTAGTGCTAGAATGTCTTCAATGTATCAGTACCCCTCATTTAACCAACTGCATATATGCCCTTGTTATTGTTGATAATATCAACTCTGGCTTCACTGAACTGTTAAATTCGTTATCTATCCACATAACGTACTGTTACATTCCTGTTTTATCTGATATCTACACTTGTACGTGTATCATTTGCCAGTTACACTTTGTGTCCGTGCAGGGTTGAGTAAAATTGCAATGCAAGTAACTATGGAAATGGTCCACCACCAAACTCTCTAACAGAGACATTCTGATCAAAAGATATGCAGCCATTCGTCCCGAAATCTGAACTTAATCTGAACCTAATTTGTCATTCAACAATAATTACACTGTATAATATCACTATTTGAACCTTACCCTAGAATTACCCAATTAACATAATCTTTACATGCTTGCAATCACACACGCAATATTGTTTACGTCTTATTACATGTACAAACGGAAAGGACAAAGACGAAGAAAGAATAAAAGCAACCTGGGGAAGAAAGAGAAAGTGAAAAGGACAATCAAAACAAGAAGCAACCGGCGTGCCGTAATTCAATACTCAATCACATTCAAGGTTTCAAGGTGTTAAGGCGTCGTATCCATGTTAACATGTTGACAATAGTTTATTGCAGGCTAAAGGTGAATGGCCTGAATGATAAAGGTTCATTCCGAATGCGAAAAAGTGAATGACCCAAAACGTCCTAAACTTTAGTATAGAAAGACATATTGAGGGGTTGGTTACAGTCATATAGAGTCAGCCACAAACCCTTATTGATGCCATATCCAGTATATACAGTTATTGGTGCATTTAAAACTTACACGCAATGAAAATATCTGTAAAAGAAAAGGGGGGCTTATATAGATCAGCCCCTCACAAAAAACACATGGGCCATAACTACAACCCATGTTGGGTTTTCACCTTTAAGAACTGACAGCTTGTTTGGGGGTTTTCTGTTTCTTTTGCATTATTTTGAGAAGTCTATAGCTATATAGTGTCGTCAACTAAGAGACGATGCATAAAAGAGAAAACAAGAGAAAAGGGGCGTGGCTGGGTACGGCTTCTTCTGGAGGTTCACTAAAACATTAGCCTGAAATTTATATATTTTCTTCAAAAGGCCTCAGAGAGAACCATCTACTTTGTGCGCGGGTTATTCTACATGACCGATGTTCACATGTCTAAGCAGGACTATTATGATAGTAACGTCGGTATCTACCGATACTTGGCGCTCCCCACCCCACCCCACCCCTTCCGAGAATCCTGAAACTCTTTTGCTGGAAATATTTACAAATTTGTTGATTTATCAAAGCCTATATCGTCTTCTTAATGCTACACTCGGTTGAGTTTAATGATCAAGTGAAAGTTCATTTGACAGAAAATTGTCGAAATGCAAAGCACGTGACAATCAAATAATTCGTCATTCAATTATAAACGTCCAATTGACTAATTTCGAAAAAGTAATCAATGAGACATATTTTCTACATTTTAATGTAAAAACAGAAATACAAAATCTGTACAAGAATTTAACAGTGTGCCCAAAAAGTTGCTGAAATAATTCTCTGAATATGTTTCAACTTCGATGGCACCTAAGGGTTTCCATAGATAGGTCAACAACCTCAACAAACCAGTAAACAGTTACAAGTCATTGCCTTCAAGTGGAGAACCTCCTATTGTTTTAAACGTAATACCGAACAAAAGAAAAACGAGAGCTGATAGGAAGGAAGACAAACACCACTGGGTTTCATGCTTTGTAGGTTGATATAGAGTCTAATACTACGTAATTCTTTCATGAACCGATACTACTTGCAGACACATCACCGTCGCATCTAGACGACAAGGTTGGATTTAAAGCTACAGTGTGTGTTGGGTTGTACATGTGTGTCACCGTAACCAGCCAGGGGTCATATTCATTCAGGCACAAATGATTGGATACCCCTTGATTTCGGATATTCGTTTGTTGATCGGATTAGATTTCAATTAATTAGCGAGATACTATTTGGGCAGTCCATATTTGCAAAACGCTTTTGTCATGTTTTTCAAAGTAATTCAGTAATTAACTATGTCGATTCTTCACACTTATAGCTCTATTTCTCTATTTTTCGCAGGAGAAATGAACGACATTTCAATCAAAGGCAAATTGCAATTTTAGTCTATAAATATTCAATAAGAGGGTGTAAGCCTGTCAGTGTTAAACAGATCTGATATTTTCAAAGTTGACAGAAATATCCTCATAGTGTCCATTAGTTAAAGGTCTGATTACTCAATGTACCATATTTCGGAACAAAATGCAAAAGTTAAATAAGTAATGTTATGATGTCAAATGACATATAAGAACTTGTTGTAGGTACATATAACATATTTGAAAAGCATGAATTGAATTGCAAGGCTTTGGTATCAGCTGTCGACTTTGCGAATAGTAATATATCAAAGGTTCTTGTTATTTCCTTTTCGATTTTTTTGTCGTGTCGCAATGCAACGATTCATGGTGCTCTAGTAAGATATGGGTTATAGATAACAACATGTTCTACTTTAGATTGACATAGAGTGCTAGTACGTCATATCAATATTTAAACGCCGCACATGCGCAAAGCGGCAACGTACGTGAGTTTAACAGAAAACAACAACATGTTCTACTTTAGATTGCCATCGAGTGTTAGTACTCCATTTCAAGATTACACGCCGCACATGCGCAAAGCGGCAACGCACGTGAGTTTAACAGGGGAAAAAACGTCTAAATATCCCAAAAGTGAAGGTGTATAAGACTCGCCCATTTCCTACAAAACTGGAATATATCACTTTTAGGTAACTTCTATACTTACGATACATATATAAAAACTCACATACTTCTCTCTAACACATTCACACAGATGCACACACCCACACACAGCAAAGTCCACATTCAGATTGCTCCCCCACCCCCCCCCCCCCGCCACCCATATTATTCGAATCGATGAATGGAAACAACAATAAACATCCTTCTCCTGGACTTGGTGATACTGATATCTGAGGACCTGTTATTTCTTTGTTTAAATTCGCAGTCTGAATGTAAAACAAGTCATCACAAACCAAACGTGATACATTCACATTGTGTTTGTATGACGTGATCTGAACAGGCAATACGACATGCTAATGCGCATTTTAGAAGAAAAAAAAAGAAAACAAACATAATACTAGCACGAAACCTGTATAAGTACTATATATGAACTCATCCTTAGGCAACTTCTCGGGGTGTAAAATAAAGGCAACGGGAGAATATATTTGACCTAACTTAATTTCATGATATGAAAAGATAAATGTTATTTGCTGTTCGGTCATCGCCCCTCCCATTTCTTATAACAAGTCTGTTGTTCAATGCATTAATTCAAATTCTCAAGAGTCTTAATTAATAACGCTGTAAACACAGATCCCTACCCGGATCAAAATACAAATACACTGGAATACTCCAGCGTTGCTATAATTGCAATCAAAATATTGACTGCGTTCATGCGTTCACACGAATCTTGTTCTATTAAGTGCTATAAGTCGTGAAATATTGTTTAATTTTGCTTCAGAAACATGCTACAAACATGAACACAGCAAAAGCAACAAACATATATATAGGCCTACATACGCATATGCATATAGGCCTACATACATACAAACATTGAATTAGCTATACTATATGCAATCATCGCTTTACCTATACATAGGGCCACATATAATTTTTCTATAGATATTTATTCTTGTCAATGTTTCAGACATATTATGTGATGAGTGACTTCAGTGAATAAGGCAATAATCTTCAATGCAGTCTGACTGACATTCTACTGGCGAATACATATAAGTAGTCTTGTTAAGACCCTAGTATGAACAGCCAATAATGTACCTTTCTTTTTCACATAGCTATTTCCCGTATCTATTTGCTGTACTTCCCAGAGAACACCCGCGGCAACGCTTTAGATTGTATCGGACAGATCCTCGGGCATGTAAAATACAGTGGGCAAGCACATTCGTGGTAGGCAGAAACGGACTCTGCGGCATGTACAGTTTGCACGCGAGAAAAAGAGTATGACAAACGACAAGCAAATAAGCTATTCATAGGCTATTAAACTATGTTGTTATCATTCTGTTATTGAACGCGTTACATGTATTTCCTCTCCATGTATATAGTTTCAGTGTACTGTCTTAGATAGGTAGCCTATACATAGCACATAATGTAAACCTGTGATAACGGGTACTAAGAGCACTGATGCCACCATAGTTCTTTAGATCTACCCTTCTTTTGGCCACCCAATTGTCATTCATCAATGGAAACTTCAATGTGCCGACAGCCAGGTTGCAATCATTCCGGTTTCTGGTAACCATATATGGTTTAATCAAAAGAATTTCAGTAATTGCTAAGTCTGCAAAAACATCAGTGTCTAATGTGCGCGTATAACAATATATAATTTCTCTCCTTCACGGTTTCCCGGCCTTTCGTAGTATTACTATATCTGTAGAATATGGCTTGACTAACTCCATTGACATAAAGGAGTTCTTACTTTCATGAAGAAGTGTTTCAAGGCTTGCTAATTGAGGGTCTAGGGGACGGGCTAAATATTTTAAAGAATTTTAAGTTGGTGCTATATGTTTAGCTTATTCAGCTTGAAGTTTGCATAGGTATGCATGTTTCACAAAGCAACACATTTTCAAAGACTGCCTAATTTTACATCATGATCAAAGACCATGTATTGAACTATTGATGTGGATATACAGAACACCTACCTTTTACATCGCCTTCTGTCGACCGGTGAAAGATCATCTTTAAGTAACAAAACTTTTTCCATTTTGTCCCAATCAAAACTTAGAACCAATCTGCTTCCAATATCGCTTTTCTTTCAAGCAAAATCCTGATACTTATTATATTAGAATGGCTTTGTTTACCCTATCCACGTTACCAAATAATCAGAAAACGTTGTCATGATTTCCGTTCGGATTAATCCAATGAGGAATCTGTGCTAACAACATTGGCTTGACAAGCTTCCGAAAGAAATAAACTAGTATAGAGGTGAAATCTCAAAAATGCTACTATAGAATCTGAAGCCGGGATTTGATCATTATTATGCTAAATCACTTTGGCGTGGAAGCTTAAAGCTGCTGAACTATAGTCCTAAGTACATTCAAAGTATCCTTGAATGAAGGAATAAGGTGAGACTTTGCAAACGATACACGGAGGAGTAAAATCCTTTTAAGAAAACCGACTGATTTTGTATTTATATGTTTTTACGAATCTCTCTCGCGTGCTTCTTTCACACGCACGTGCATAATCGAAATGATTGTAAATGGCAGTACATGTGTGTACAGTAACCTACAAATACATAACACAAGTGATTTTGTATACACAGACAGACCACTACTCAAAGATTTTTTGAAAATGAAAGGAGTTGATGATAAGGGAGGCAGTCTTCCTTAATAGAATGAAGTGAACTTTGGTTGAACTAAGGAGATCACACTTTGTGGTCAAAATATTGCTAATGGATAATTTAGTCACTGAATATATATATACAAATGAAAATCTATGAGATCGAAGATAAAAAAAACTGAAACGGTTAGACTATTGAGTAATTCACGAGTACACATTGAGTAGTTGTTTACTTTCAATCTCATTGAAAAATGAACAAGGCCTTTAATGACTGTAGTCTATAACGTAAAGTGTACGGCCTAACTTCATGTAGAGTGGGTGGACGTTGAAGGTGTAACGAATTGGATTATCATACGAGCATTTACTTTAGACGGAATCAGGCGACGGAATGACCCGTACATCGATAAAGGGGAGGGGGGGTGTCGTTCAACCGTCGGGGCTGGTGACTGACAACAAACGGCACATATTGGTTCCGCGGGCGAAACCTTTCGTTACAAAGTGGTATCTTGACATCACCGTAACTCAACCTAGCGACTAAATCGGTGCGTTGGACCAGGGAGTTGTTCCATAACAACTCCCTGGTTGGACTCAACGACGCACCGACCACGAGCCGCCTGTAGTGGGTCAGTCCACCCCTGGACTGAACATGAATTGGTACGTTACGAATGAAACATTATGGCGAAAAGATATAGGGTGGGATAGATGAGGGAGATTGTATATTACACTTGATACATTGGAAGATATACCTCGTATAAAAATGATACAAAGGAATTTACTTTTAGTACTTGAATCTTACAAATTCCCAAACCAAAGGGGAAATAATACACATGAGTCCAGCACCCACATACAAAGAGAGAAACAATCCGTGCCTCGGACGAAGTTAATTCCGAGCCAGCGGCGGACCGGTTCCGAGCTACTACACCGATAGGCCAGTCCATATGTATAACTTTAAGCGAGTAATTTGCTTCATTCAAGACCAATTTGAAAGAACTAAGGACTACTTCAGTAAAAAAACAATTAAAAAAAAACGAATAATTTTACCGAGTACTTGAATGTGTAACATAAACAATATCCTAACTTAAATAAAAAAAAATCGTAACCTACTCATTTTTGCATTTGATAAACAGTTTGTGAATTTTGTTTGTTCTTTCAAGTTAATAAAATCATTACGTTAATATATAAATTAAATCTTCTTGCTTATCCTACCTTATCCCGCAAGGAGCCGATAACCGTTTATGAGGAATATCTTCAGACTTCCATATCCTACTTCTCCACATTTTCCTTCCTACTCTTCCATTACGCAAAATATCGGTCATTTTCTAAATCCAAGTTGATATGTATTGATATTCGCTACGTCCACTCTCTTTGAATGCAGGAATTATAATCGAAAGTCAACATTTACAACTTAAATCGTCAACAATGTTAATGACTTACTTTTATATACAAATAAAAGTATCACATTTCACGGGTAGAAAACCCCTACTGTGTCAACTTGGCGATAAACAGAAAACTGTTTACATGGAAAGTCAGGAAATTCTCACGTAATATTATACGTGTAGGATATTTATTTCACTTCCTTTTATAACGGATATGTGGAATGTCCCACGCTATTTACTCTCTGCTAAACAGTTCCTATCTTTTCTATCTTGTTTATGGGTTCTTAATAAGAGATATCCAACCACAATGTTGTTCTCAAGTTTCTTTACTGATGTCCTACTTACATTTTAGTTGTGTTCAGCATATTAGCTTCTAACTACTACCCTGGGATTCAATATTGTATTGTAGTGGCAAATTCGAGTTGCGCGTGAGGAGTAGGTGATGGAGTCGGGAAACGGGACACAGGGTGACTTATGACAGAACATTTCACCATTTCGGATGTTCGTGACCATAATTTATTTCTCAAAAAGCATACTATCAAAACATCACCAATCACAACCTCTAATCTCATCCCTAGCAACCCCCCTCAAAAAAAATAACCCCCAGCGTATGCCAAAGGATGGTCAAAATAGTTTTCATTGCGTTAACTGCAACGTAACCGTTCACAATGATAAACGTTCTGAATACGTATGGTGTAATCTATGACGGCGTATAGGCCTGTGTTGTGTGCTTCAAATATCGCACAGTATTTACATATAGCCAGATATATTAGCACAAGGTTCGTGCAGATGATTAGAGGGCGCTATAGCTAAATACCTTTTTCTTATTTTCTTCAAAAAAAGTTCAAGAGTCGCAAATTTTTGTTCATTTGATAACAATACGTTTTTTAATATCGATCGATTTGACAAAACCCCAGAAAAGCAAACAAATTTTATTTTAATGTTATAACATTTCAGATGTAGGCTAACGTAGAGTCTGCCATTTTTATATGTGTTGGGAAATAGGAACGTCAAACGACATATTGCAAACATGCTCACAATGAAATAGGAAAGATGAAATAAAGACCCTCCAACATATTTTCATACCGGAAACTCGAAAAAAGAAAAGGAAAATTAGCTTGTTTATTACATTACATTTGACTATAACTTGAAATGAAACACCAATTATTTCAGGAATTACAATCGCTGTGGTAAATTGATTAAGTTCACCTCGAACCCACTTCCTGTGTGGGATTAAGATACACGATATAGGAACGTCGCCCTAAACGTAAATTTGCGTGTCAAATATATGTCACTATAAATGCAATAGCGCCATCACTTCTTTGCTGATCGCGCGATACGAAGGAGTTTGTTACGCGTAACTTTAACCCACTTAATCTAAAGAGAACCTAGGCGAGATAGGAAAATAATTCAGCGATGTTTAATATAACGAGCAATAGCTTAGACATTATTACAGACCGCTTATATTTATTATAATTGATTTAATGTCAGACTAAACTTTTTTTGATAGTTATCGATCGATTTTAATTATATAGCCTATACACGCACATAATTATATACAAATAGAGGTTAACGTTTCCATTATTGCAGGTAAGTGTAGATTATAGACGTATACTATGAATTAAGTATTTGTATTGTTTTCTTCAACACATCGCTTAGAGACATGAAACAATTCTGACATGATAGAAATCTAAGTGTTCATATTGGGTTTTTGTTTTTGTTTAATTCTCAGCCAATTTCCGCTGATGATTTGCTCAGAGACTGATATAAATTGTAATATGAAAGGATATTGCTTTATTATGTCTTCACAATTTTGTGAACAGTTTGTGACAAGTGCCGTTATAAACCTGCACCATGAAAACTGAATCATAAATAAATAAAAAACTGATGGGGCTAGACATAAATGTGGTCTTGTCAAATTTGTCACAGTGTGTTACTCTTTAAAGCTAGCTACAGGTCTGTTTCTGTTGGGAATACCATAGAGCTATAAACAGATAGCTCCATGGTAATACAAATTAAAACTTATTATCTCGAAAAGTACCTACCTTCCTGTTAACTACTGATGATACTTACAGTGTAACCTCTCATATGTAGAACATTGAACAGCAGGGATGCTTAAGTTATGGTCAAATTGTGGCATTTTTGTTTATTAAATCATCTTTTAAAGCAAAATATGATTCCTCATTAGTGACAAGAAATATATAGCCTATAATCGAACTTGGTGAAACTTATCCAATAAAAAAGCTTTATTTTATTACTCTTTATGAAGAGTTTCAACAAATGTTAAAATATTCCAAATATTGTTACATAGTAGCTAATATACACAAATTGCAGCATATGATGATTCCTATACGTTAAAAATTCTCCAAAAATCCATAGATCTCTTTTTGCTAACATCCTTCATTTAAAGTTCAGTATTATATACAATAAATCGTTACTTATAATGTTGTCTGTTACATTAAAGATGTTATATCGTCTCAGAGGAATCCAACAGGATTGTATGCCGGATTTTGTGTGACGTCACTTCTCTCCCTTTTCTGAAGTTCACTTGGGAGTTGATTCGTAAGACCAATCGATAAGTTTACAATGTATTCTCATGTGTACTATATCGTGTGCATATGTATAGACTATATGTCGTATGACGACCACATTACATACAGTTCAGTAGGCATATTCGCGCAGTACGCATGCCTGTTGGTATAAGAGGGCCACTACGAATCTGCTCTCGATCGAACTTCAGAAGGGAAAGCTGTGACGTCACGTAATATTCGGAATACAATATTGTTGGATTCCAATGAGACGACAAAGCATCTTTTATTACATTATCTTTCCACGTTGTGTTGCAGCAAGGCACGAGAATTAACATTGCAACACAATATAAACACAGAACTTTTGAAAACCCAATCCAATTATCAGTATCTTAGAATGTTTAATGTTAATTCAACCGTAGTGAAAACCAAGGGCGTAGGAACCGGGGGGCTGGGGGGCGCCAGCCCCCCCAGTGAAAAATGTGGAGGGGCGGAAGTATCATTCCGCCCCCCCGCTCCGCAAGTCAGAAAACCCCTTTTTCATTTCCAAATGAGAAAAAAATCTCATTTGGAGCACCAAATTGCATCTAAGGCCAGGTGAAAATGCAAAATTATATACAAAATGGAGTGGGTGGGTTGAAGTGTGTTATATTGCACCAAATTGCATCTGAGGCCACCTGGAAATGCAAAAAAATTCCAAAGGGGAGGGGACACCCCTCCCCTTAGACCCGTCCCCCAGGCCGGCCATCAGTCTTCAGCCCCCCCGCTCAAAAGTACCTTCCTACGCCACTGGTGAAAACTGATCTTGTAAATGAGTAACAAAGTTTACAAATAAACTAAATGACCAATTACCATAACTGAAATGAAATTCTGTATTCCTAAAAGCGGATTTAAAGATCTGAAACGTAATTCAGAGGCGTAGACTAATTTCTACGGAGGCAGTATTCAACTTCCGAAGATTGAAACTTGAACTTGAAAAGAAAAGTCCGACACCTTATATGGATTTTACACACTAAATTTGAATTGTATATAAATTGGGGAACCCATTTTAGTCTCGTTTCATGTCTAAACAGTTCATGAGATAATGTAAGATTTGATTATATTTCCTGCTAAGAAACCTAACAATGAAGATAAGAAAGGAGAAAGGGAATAAAGAATAAGGAAATCTGATAATAATGTTATTAATTAACTTAGCTAATCCAGTTTTATTTCAAATATTTTCATATTACCATGTACATTTAACTCGTTGTTAATACTTAGAAATGCGAAAAGTGTCTGGGTGGCGATATCCTAATTATATGTGGCGTATTAACCTTTATTTGTTATTGGTACATTGATAATTCAATGCAATCTCAATTTGAGAATTTTCTTTAAGTATGGGCATAGAAATATCGACCAAACGCGAAAGGTTGTCTAACACTGAATGCGTTTCTTGCTATACAGTGATGCACACCCGCAAAGCTTCCTTTGCGTGCGCAAAGGGTGGTATAATCACGGAACCTGGCTACGCAGACAACATTCGATGCCCTTTTTCTTCTGGTGTTGCTATTCATCGCAGACGAACATGGCGCTTTACACTTGATCTTAAATTTCCAAACTTACACTTGAAGATTCCATCCATCACGTTCTTATATAGATAATTCACTGGAAATTGGAGAACTGCATTCAAAACGTGGGAGGAACTGTCAATATACTGGAAACCTAAATCATGTTTGATTTATCATGGAGAACACATTAACACGGAAGATTAAACAAAAGATATTAAGACAGCTGGAATTGGAGCATGTCCGATACATGTACTGACGTCATCAGTGCACGAAATAAGTGATCGTTTTAAGAAAACGTCAGACGGAGACACACATCAATTGACAGGTAATTGAGAACGTGTGAACTGTAGCATAGTTTGAGTGACCTGTCAAACAACTTTAAAGAAGGAGGATCGGCCATATATACAACAACATATAGTGACAAGTCCAACTTCACCCACTCATATATACGTAGTTACTGAGGTGAACGGCAATGTTTATACAATATATATATATATAGGCATATATTATGATAAATCCTCACCGAAGCCACCCTCACTTCAATAAAGGGTTATCGTTAAGACTTAAGATATGATTAGGATTTGACATACTCCCACTATAATAGCATCAACCATATGCTAAGGAAGCAACGAGTGTACGTAAACTATACGGCAGTGTGTAGAAAGCAAGTGGAAACACGTCCCACCGGACCCACCCGTTTATTATACTGAAGAAACGGCACACACACTCCGATTTGCTTCAAGTAAAAAAAAAATCAAGGTGATACTACTGAATGGTTCCAGGCGAGTTACAGGGCTGCGGGGTGTGCAAGGAACATGAACAACAAAGATTTTTGTAGCAGAATGCAAACATTCATACTGGTTGTGATGATACTATACAATCACTAGTTTGTAGTGAGTCGGACATGCTGCACATTGAGGGTTTGAACATATTTGATGTAGGAAGTACAGCAGGCGCAACTAAAGGTGACATGAATGTAGTCACACTGATATATAATTGACCACCAACTTCCACTGATATGCTTCGTGTAACCAATGTTATACATGTGCATATACTAAACATCAGATCTGTCCAAGTTCCTTGCGATTTATTTACGAGGTTATCACTTTTTGATCATTGCTGACTCTAACTGATAGATAGATAGATAGCTACTGCTTTACTTTCTAAGAAATGAACGTTTTTTTTCTCAGAAACCATGTCTAAGTTTGATCAATCGCAGCCTTATCGGGAGTAATATTTGGTACTGTGGGTTTCGTGAAATCTTTTTAAATTGATAGCGAATATCTAGATGTTGCAAGAATATCAACGTCAAACATTGAGTGAATTTACTCCTACTTTTCAATTATTCCTGAATTTTATCCTCTGTCATATCCAGGAATCCATATCGATGTATCATATCCTTTAAACCATATAGTCATATACAACCTGTTTAATTAATTAATTAGACTGTCTAAGCATCTTTCTAGTACGTATCGATAACATGTAGTTCGGATATATAGCTTCGATTTTGAAAGAAATTAATGAAGGGTCTTAAAAAGTAAATGAAAGTTGTATACTCTGCTTCAATCTGCTGTTATTTTATAGAGGATTCCTCAGTCGCGTTATTAGTTTGCCCTTTTTGCAGTTATTAGAAATTTTGCCAGTTGATTTTATTTTGCTACATGCATGATGAGCTTGAGTATAACACGTCGCTGACATATGTGACGGAAACCTCGTGTGGAGGGATCCATTTTGGACTCTTATTATCTTGAACGTGTCACGTGTCACACATGGAATGATAAATGATTAGTTCAAAGGTTGAGTGGCAACTCCTTTGTGATGAGAGCATCGCTTGTCTAAATGTACAATGGGAAAAGAAAGAACGGAAGAATAGAGCCTTCCTTACTCATTAAAATTTAATTTACAGACGCCATCATGATGTTTAGACACACTTGACTCACATAATGTTACAGAAGGTAAACATTACGTATGACGAGAAAGTGAAAAGGTGTTATTGGAGAGAACTGTTCTCACGGGAACGAACTAGATCCGTTGTGTGCACGACATCCGCAGGTAAAAATAGTGAAAATAAACATAGCGACAGTCTGGTTAACTCGCGAGTAAACATACAGGCACACTGATAGAATAACAGACAGATCTATCCATCTGGCTGGATGTCTATAGACAGCTGGTCAGAGGGATATAGACAGTTAAGTAATCTTTTAAAGTCACATGAGTACAGGAATGATTGAATACAGGCAAGTAGATATATTGGACGACACACGAGCAGACAATGAAGGCAGAAACCTATATAGGAAGACGGGACGATCGAAGTTTTCGAGTCTGCGAAAGAGAGGTGAATTAATATGTTCAGACAGGAGGAAACTAGACCTCAATTTTCTTGATGAGAAGAAGACAAAATAAATCAGGGACATAAATTTTGTCTAGAAGGACGACCAGGAGATGCTTTGCCCTTCATTATACATTAATCAAGAGGATGAGTTCAGCTTACTTGGGTTTCTACGGTAACGTTTCCGCTTTGGGTACGCCATACACTTAACTTGCAAAATACTGCCGAGCTATTTTGCATAATGTTTGATGCCTTGGGCTGCTCAGATACGCATGTTTTCAAGATTTCTACATCCCTTAGAAAAATCGTTTACAGTACTAATATACGTAGAGGACTATGTTGAATGTTAAACTTGACAGCAAATGGTTACTCGCTAATGCCGTCTTCATGTTAATAATGCCTACTCTCTGTTCTGGCAAGGAGAGAGTGGGAAACATAGAGAGAGATGGTTGGGAGGGGTGGGAGGCAGGGGCGTAGCGAAGGGATTTTTGTTGGGGGGTGTGGAGAATTTGATTTGCCGACGGATCTGGAAGTGGTGACTGAAATGGTGGAGGGGTCTAAGGGGAGGGGGTCTACCCCTCCCCTTTGGAAAATTTTTAGTTTTGAAACGTCCTTAGATGCAATCTGGTGCATATTTTAAGTTAAATTTGATTTGCCGACGGATCTGGAAGTGGTGACTGAAATGGGGGAGGGGTCTAAGGGGAGGGGGTCTACCCCTCCCCTTTGGAAAATTTTTAGTTTTGAAACGTCCTTAGATGCAATCTGGTGCATATTTTAAGTCAAATTTGATTTACCGACGGATCTGGATGTGGTGACTGAAATGGGGGAGGGGTCTAAGGGTAGGGGGTCTACCCCTCCCCTTTGGAAAATTGTTAGTTTTGAAACGTCGTTAGATGCAATCTGGTGCATATTTTAAGTCAAATTTGATTTGCCGACGGATCTTGAAGTGGTGACTGAAATGGGGGAGGGGTCTATGGGTAGGGGGTCTACCTCTCCCCTTTGGAAAATTTTTAGTTTTGAAACGTCCTTAGATGCAATCTGGTGCATATTTTAAGTCAAATTTGATTTGCCGACGGATCTGGAAGTGGTGACTGAAATGGGGGAGGGGTCTAAGGGTAGGGGGTCTACCCCTCCCCTTTGGAAAATTTTTAGTTTTGAAACGTCCTTAGATGCAATCTGGTGCATATTTTAAGTCAAATTTGGCACGGAAGAAGCTCCCGTTCTCCTTTTCTCTATTCAGCTTTCCTTCTTTCTTCCCCTTCCGCTCTCTTCACCTTTTCTCCTTTTGCCGACAGACCCAAAATTTGCCGACAGCGACCAAATTATTGGGGGGTGTGACACCCCCCACACCCCCCGCTCGCTACGCCCCTGGTGGGAGGGGGTGTCGCGGTTGGATGAGATATCAAGATAATACTTTATTTAATCTAATAAGCTTTCGTCACGTGTTTGAGTGAATAACAATTGTATTATCACACAAAAGTAGTAGATTAAGTAGTTTAAGACTATTCGAAAGAATAAAGATTTCACTTTCTTACTTTATAATTACAACGAATTGTTACGTAAATGAAAGTTAATATGTAAGATATCTAATAAATGCAGTTTAGGTGAATATGATATCAGACGGACCTGCACAATAAGGAACGGTCAATTTTCATGTAGGATATGTATGAGATAATAAGCGGTCATGATACGTAGGCTCAATTCGGAATATTATATGTTGAACAGTATTTCGAGTAAATTTGGTAAAATTTGAAATTTGACATCAGTGCCGGTCAAGAACCTATCGATGCGACTGTTTACTTAAAAAAAAAAAATTCTTGGATAGATTTTATTGTTTGAACAATAATCCAGTCTCACCTTAACCAAAATGGTAAGTATGAACCTAACCAAGTTATTTAACACCGCTCTGTGGTTAAGCTGAACCTTTCACTCAAAATTCAAAGAGCTGACATACAGAAACTAGTAAACCTCATAAATATTAATAAATAATAAAAAGCATGAAATAATGTATGAAAGTGTTTGAAACAGCTTAACTTGCAGTTTCACTTTGTTATTCTTTCTGAAAGATTCTTTTGGTGAAAAATGTTGAAAATCTCCAATACAAAGGAAGAGACTACTGAACACAATGGACCACAGATAACAACAACAGCACTACCATACTCAATAACAGCCTGTATTCAATAAGTGAGGGTTCGCCTACTGCAATAGCGAAAGAACCACAGATAACAACAGCGGCGAGAACACGCTGTCATACTCAATAACAGCCTGTATTCAATAAATTAGGGTTCGCCTACAGCAACAGCGAAAGGAACACAGCTACCAACAACAGTGGGAACACACTATCATGTTCAATAACAATATGTATATTTATTAAGTTAGGGTTCGCCTACTGCAACAGCGAAAGGACCACAGATACCAACAACAACGAGAACACACTATCATACTCAATAACAGCATGTATTCAATAAGTTAGGGCTCGCCTACTGCAACAGCGAAAGGACTACAGATACCAACAACAGCGAGAACACACTGTAATATATCAATGAAAGGTTGTATTCAATACATTAAGAGGATACTGTTTACGCGAATCGACTACAGATAAAAACAACGACCAGATGGCACTATCGTTTTGTGAATAATACTGAATATAGACGATTTCAGCTCTATACTTTGCACAGTGCATAGCATCGTAGTATGTATATACGGTGGAGGTTTAACCTTCTGTTTCGTCACTTTCTCTAGACAAACCATGCTCTACTGTCTGCAGGTTACAATGAGGGGTTTTCAGTATTTAATGAACTTTTCTTGTCTTTGAACCTCTCTTTACTGACGGAATACCCTCCCATGGGTATAAATGAACCCCATTTGGTGCCTCAGATCCCCTGAACTGAAAGGTAAAATAACTGCAAATTATTTCAAATATATGGCAGACATCTAATCATCGCCGATTTTGGAGAAGCCACCCTACTTGACTTAATGTACTTCAATCTTACGAGTCTGAATGGTGGTATAGCCTAGTTAACCGTAATTGTGCATGCACACTATTAATATAGGTCCATCAGACACTAAACTCAAGTAATGCATATAGGATCGAAACTGTACTCTCTACTAATCAAATATATATTTATCTGTCTATTTTATTGTGAGTTATATATTCAGTTTCATGATAATTGGTTTAATATTGATTTCTCAGCTAGTTTATCGAGACCAGATAAGATCTATTAGTCACATTATGTTCCATGGAAAAATTAATATTTCTAAATGCGCCATACACACAACATGTAATATGTTTCTGTTTAATACTGATCAATATATGTCGCCCCAAATTTAAATTGTGCTAAGAATTGTTAAAATAAATTCAAACGTACTTTCCTGGTTGCTCTGACCATGAAACTACACTCAAACTTTGCATATTACAAAATAAATCACCTCGCTTTAAGGAAGAATAATGGTTGAAGCTTACCTTTAAAATGATTGATTAAGTTGTAATGAGTACCCGCTGTTTGAGTTATTTAATTTCATATTGATAACCTTTAATTCAGCTATTTCTAGACTTATTCTAATGAGCATTGGATCAGACCCAATAGTAATAACCAGTCCGTCATTATATACAATGTGAAATATTTATTCACATCAAAGGTATAGTGGTAAGCGGTTTCTAATTCCTTGTTGGCAAGAACAACATTAGTCCAAGAGGTTAGGCTTAAATGTAGATAACGGTATAGTTAGAGGGTGCATGGAATGCATATGTCTTCTCTCTAGAGTGAGTGAGTATTTGTAACATCAACTGTCAGTGTAAAGTGTAAAACAAACTTTCGCAAGTGTTAACAATATTAAATTTTCACACAACTGCAACTGACTTGATATCAACTTTGTGGTTCATAGTATTTCATCCACAAGGGGGAAACTGAGATACATTGCATCACACGTGCCTATAAAGCTCGTTGATATTGGCAGTTAAAATATAGTTATAATGTAAAATAAGTTGACTGTTATAACAAAAATTACCTTTGTCCGTTTGCAATTTGGTGGCGATAAAAACCATACAGGTAGCCTAGGCTACAATAACTTTGTTAGGGACGCAATATAAATAAATAAACACTCAGAAAAGAACATTCATATGCAGTGGCAATAATGCCAAACTTAACGCTTCAAATCTCCTTCATATAGGAAGTGCAATTAGAAAAACGATACGCTCGTGGTAGTATGTTTACACTTTGCGAGGAATAGTTAGATGCGAATTTAACACTTAGAACGTCGAAAAGCAAACCCATGGATAATCTGATTCATTTAAGGAATACCGTAATGTTAGAAAAGATGATCGAATCGGATAATATTTAATCTTCTAACAATCGAAATGAAAAAGTTAGTGAATATCAAATTCACTATCAAATTACGCCATAATCACTGTTGTTGACATACATTTCCCCTTAAAGGAAAACTTCAGGCAACCCCCACCCCCCCCCAATAAAAAGACCAATTAGTTGAAGTGTTATTTTTTATCTCCTCCTAAAATTAATCACAATATCATCTGTTTGTTTTTTTTTATTTTCTGTTATTATATTATATCACAGTATAGATGAGATATATCAAAATTTGACAACACTGTAAAAATACAATATTGGTCTCATGTGTTGCATCCGTCATCTTATAGGTATTAAAGAGGTGTTATTTCCTCCTCAAGGCTAATGTGACATTGATAGGTAGACATTAGATTTTATGTAGAGTTTGAGAGACATATCGATCCAAAGTTCAAGGCATAAACTACTTTTTATCAGTGTCAATTCTTAGCGTGTATGACTGATATTGAGAAAGAGTGTACTAATGGTCATATATGTGGTTAATTATGTAATGCTTAATTAATGTGACTCATCTTTGTGTAATGTGAGAGTGATGTTTTGAAGGAAAACAGCGCGCCGAAACAGCGTGCGGAAATGGCTTTGTTTGGGAGGTATTATGATCGAACACCAATATCAAAGGGTTGTCCTTTTGGCATTGTCTGAGTTCCACCAGATAGTTAAAATGGCTCCTTTGTTTTTCTGTCCGTAGTAAATGTAAGTGGTGTATCCATTGCAGAAAATGCTGCAGTTGGTGGTTATGATATGATAAAGAACCTTCAATATATTAGCTATGCTATTGCCAGTAACCACCAAAGATCCATCAAAGAAACTAATAAACAAATATGCACGAAGAAAAATATTAATAGTCCATATAGTGTTATACACGTGGCTTTTCTATGTCTTTGTTAGACTTGCTCAAACATGTTTTATCAACAATATTTCTCTCCATTGCCAAAAGAACATTAACGACTTTAGAGAGCCACTATAGCTTGGAAGTAATTCCATGGAAATAATGTATTGTTCATACTTAGACACATGATTGGTCTTTTCTACATATTAACATAATGCGTCATATTATGCTTGATGACGATCAGAAAACATCGGCAAAGTAACTGTGGTTATTGAGCAACGAGTACAGCTCGTACCAACCCGTTACGCATTAAGGAAATTAGTATATGCCCATTACAGCCTGACAACTCAATCACTTGGATAATACCTATAATAATGTAATACATATTGTCATAATTTTCTGTCAATTTTGTCTGTCTGAATAACACTCAAAAAGCAACTGTGAATGTGATGATGTGTTAAGCTGTTACTTTATAGATCGAATTTACGGAATCTCATATATGTTTTTCTTAAATCCCCAAAACCAATTTCAAAACGCTATTCTTTTCATACGTCATTCAGTAGAGATATACGTGTATTCCTAAAGGCCACGGTATTTGAAAACGTCGAAAATGTTTAAGACGGACAGAAGAGCTGGTTTTGGAGATGACAGCACTTTTCATATTGGTGTTTGATTACAATCTACTAAATAGTGTAAATATCGATACAACTCTTACATCATTTTATAGCCTATACTAGTAGTATCGAAGTCCTTATCACATGAAATATATATATGGGCGGTGTTTTGACAAATGTATATGAACGTGCGGTATACTACAGCCTTTTAATTTTTATTATTTTTATTATGAAGTTCACATAACGCATTGAGGATTTATACATCTAAGAATTCCTTAAGGTGTAACACTATATGTTATGCATGGTATCAGGTTGGCTTAGGAGTGTATTTCTGGATGAGGGTATACACTGTCATTGGCTGGGAGTGCAGGGGACAACGAGGAATGGGGGGGGGAGGACATCTTTGGTGTGGAAGCCTCTAAAATCTGCAGCGTTTTGAGTTATTTCTCGTAACCTTTTTCAAACATATACGCACACACACCAAAAACCAAACACACACACACACACACACCAAAATGTCAGAAAAGGTATAGATCTACTCTGATTGCTCATTTAAAGCAATAATTGGGAAGGTAGTGGAGACGAGGAAGGGGTATAAGCATATTTACAATTCATCCCTGACTGAAAATCTCTTTTGCTAACACATTTTAACGAGGTCAAAACATGTACAGAATTTGTCAACCTTAACTTTTAGAAAATGGAATTAGTAAATTATTTTTGAAGCAGCATAAATAACAATGACATATTGTTTCTCTATGTTCATCTCAACCACGTAATTACAGTCGAGCAAACCCAATCGTCGTTACGTGATTGAGATGTTTGTGTTAAACAACCTCCGTCATTCCCACCACAGCCCACCCCAGGCCCACTCAATCCACCAAACCCCAGCAATTGCCCAGCCCGCTACCAATAAAGCCATCTTATGCATATCAATCAAGAATTTATTTAAAACGAAACAGTTGCGTTTCCCTTTGACAAACACCATATAGCATTTTGCCATTAAGTATCGGAAGTCTCATTATTATGCTATTAAATCACACGAATTACATACTGATAATCGTATCGGTTTGATAACTTTGATTGGAAAATTAAAGCAAGATACTATAGGCTATGTCTATTACAGAACTAGAATACATGTGTACAAGCTCTCCAGTGGCGTAGGAAGGTACTTTTGAGTGGGGGGGGGGGCGCTGAAGACTGATGGCCAGCCTGGGGAGGGGTCTAAGGCATTGCATTTCCAGGTGGTCTCAGATGCAATTTGGTGCACTTCAACATCCACTCCATTTTGTAAATAATTTTGCATTTTTACCTGGCCTTAGATGCAACTTGGTGCTCCAAATGAGATTTTTTTCTCATTTCGAAATGAAAAAGGGGTTTTCTGACTTGCGGAGCGGGGGGGGGCGGAATGATACTTCCGCCCCCATATTTTTCACTGGGGGGGGGGGGGGGCTGGCGCCCCCAGCCCCCCGGTTCCTACGCCCTTGAAGCTCTCTCACACACATGAAAGTTAATTCTTCTCTGCTTAAAATGGTTGCATTTCTGTTATATGATTATTTTGTCACCATAGTACATATAACACCTTACTGCGTTACTTTAACATATATGTCAGTTAATATTAGGAAGGGTCACAACAAGACATATAAATTGTTTTTCGTAGCCTACGGGGAATATTATATATATACATATATATATATATATATATATATATATATATATATATATATATATATATATATATATATATATATATATTTCAATTAATCGTGATTGAAATCACTAATAACGAAGGTGTTTTTTTTTATTTTAGCAGGCTGAGAGCTTGGAGGGGCAGCTAGTATCACATATAGCCAATCATATAAGCAAATCCAGTATATAAATCCGGTTGTTAAAATACACTGTGTAATAAGTACTTCTATCATGTTACTTAAAAAAAACTGTTAAAAAAATCTACAAAAAGGGTATACCTTATTAATAGGGAACTATATGACAAGTATAATACATATTATTATTAAAGCAGAATTAGTTTGGCCAAATATAGTTATGATCACTTTTCAAGTTACTTCACAGTTAATTAATTAACGAATTAATATGCATTTACAAAAAGCCATGGTAGCATAGAAAGTAATTCTCTTTGCTACAATGAAGAATACGGTCTCTTCAGGAAGACGTATCTATACTTTTTACAAATTTTGATTTTATACGTCTAGACCATTTAAAGTCATTTGACTAAGTACTCTTGATCGATATAAATACAAAAACAACAACAACATGTCCACAGATTATATTTATGACCTTTTCTGGTAGAATAAGTAAGTTTAGTCGAATGTTTGTTCTTTATTTCCTTATTAGGCATACATATTAGTCTGGAGAATCATTAGTGAAACTCACTCACTCACTCACGATTCGTTCCCACCGGAATTAATTAGATTTGAATGACACTAACGTAAAACGTCACAAAGGCTCCCCTATTTTCACTTCATCAACTGGCCGGCATGTGCCAATTCTACTAAACCTACCGAATATTAATAGAAATTAATTACAATTGATTCAACCACGGTTCCGCCAATGGAAGGCTTATTATGAACTCAAATGTGGCTTTTTGGTTTTTAGTCAGCAATGCCGTTTTATAAAAAAAGATTTGTCCGACACACTTGTTTCTCCAACAAAAACCGTCGACGTGATCGTAATTATTTTTGCATGTATAGCCCCATGTCCAGGGGCGTCAATTCCAATTAAAAAGTTGGGGCGGGGGGAGGGGGACATAAATGACTGAACATGGATATAGAACTAAAGAAAAATGCGTTTATCGCCTTGGCGTAAAAACCTTTATCGGGTGGGGTCCAGGGGCCCGCCTAAGGGCTCCTGATGAGATCCAGGGGCAGAATGACATATAGAAATTTTTTAATTTGTTTCTGCTGGGTCCCTGAATTGATATTCAGTCTCAAATATATTTTAATAAAGGTCACATCTGACAAGTGATTAGACTTAAATTAAGAAAGACTTATCTATTTAATATCTGGGTGTAACTTAGTGTCTTTATCATGATTAATAAAACTTGAATTGAAATTGAAAATCCTTATTAGGGGGGGGGGGGGCAGTTGAGGAACATCGAAAACCTTATGTATCGTGCAAATGTCACATATAGATGCTTTTGATGTGCGTATATATCAGGGTCATTTAAAGAAATTTTTACTGGGTGTGCCATTTAACAAAAGGGACCATAATGAACTCTATATGCGAAGCGCCGCCAACAGTTGGCCAGAAAACTTTGACCAATAATGCCTCCCAGATTGCCAAAAATGGTACTTCCCACGCTTTGTAAGTTGCATCCTAACATTCTTTACTTAGAAATCTCATGTTTTAGTAATTTACACTTGATTTTTTTTTGACGATTTTACTTTTATAAACCCTGCTTTAGTCATTGTTTTACACAGGTAATTGAAGATATACAATCACGCTAGGGCATTCTGATCGTAGCCGTAGCTACTATAGGCTGAGGGGACACTAAATTGGGGAATTTAGATGTAAATTAATTGTTATAGGTTTGTATGTTATCATTATTTGCTTTACATTCCAAAAAGAAAACAAAATAACCTACTTGGAGGGGGGGGGGGGGACAAATGAGCTAAGTGGGTCGGCAGTATACGGGACTAGGCCTCAATATTCTTAGTTAAAACATTGGGGCACTGATATAGGGCTAACAATGAAACTGATAGGCCTATATGAAACATATAGACATAACAAATATATTTATGAACCGTAGTTTCACATTAGGCTGCTACGCTGTTCACGCAGGTTTGACAAGTCATTGTATATATAAATTTTATATTAGTCAGATAGATCTATAGATATAAAACATATACACCAGCTGTTCCATGTCTTATATTGAGTTACATTCTAGGAAACCCTTTCAGCAAACGCATTCTCATTGGTCTTCCCGTAAGATAACAATGAACATTTGTGTTTCTTATAAAGATATTTGCATAAATAACATGAATGTTACATGCGTCCTTGTATGGACATATACATACACTAATTACAGAATGACAACCCCGTAGCACGATACAATTTATGTTACCTTCCTAACTATATTTACATGTCGAAAGCATCTGTTTCTTTCCAAATTTTGATTCATCGATGCGAGAAAGGTTATACTAGCTTTTTGTTAGATTGGCCTTCCATGAAAAGAAGAGTTATCGATTTTTTTTCAAACAAATTTCGCATCTCAAGCATTGAAAGAACTGACCCGAAAACTAGGTGTGATGGTTTTGAAAATGAATTCTCGAATGAGATTTTCCTTGCCTCGGACAAAATTCTTCGCATAGCAAGTCAGGCGAATTTTCACACCGTGGTTAAGTATATGTGAGTCAATTCAAACTAATGGAGCAACGGAAGCCATTTTGAAAACATTGTACTGCTATACTATTGTTAAAACCCCAATTTTTTCTCCAGTGTAAGACGCCTTAACTATATAGGGTAAACGTTAAGGTGTTGTTACTTCCAGTCAGCCAGAGACACTAATTCAATCTTTTAAACATAAAATGGAGTTTTTTAAAAAGATTTTCTTGGGCAGACCACGTTTGTATAACTTAGTGATGCGAATTAGTTGGATGTGTAATTATTCTACATGGTCTACCATTCCACTAATAACTTATCATATAATATAAAATATATAGAATATATATAAACGATAACTTTTTTTGTATTGAGAATGTGATTGCGTCGAATATCGCTGAATAAATGCTTAATAACGAAAACGATGCCTGCAAAGTGTTAAACTTCGATTTACTTTAGTGAAGAACAAATATGTAATTCATAACTTGCATTACAAAAGATAGGTTTAAAACGTTAATAGAAGCCCAAACAGTTATTTGATACGTTAAAGCGTGGTAGGCTATGGTTTTGTCAGAGTCATGTTTCAACATGAACGTGAGAAGCTCTGAAAATGAGCATGCACTCAGGAAGATGCTGCAGGCACGATCATTGTGTTACCATAGTAACTGTTTTATGTATTTACTCCTGTGATGCACTCCGACAGTCACAGGTGGAAAAGGAATTTACAGAAATCAAGTTCGAGTGGGGATGAAAGTAAAATCTACACATTTTAATAGCAAGAAAAAGAAGTTAGGCTAGATATGATTGACAATATGATGAAGCCACTAATATTGTAGTCGTGAAGCGTGCGTGGAAAAAGAAGTTGAAGAAACTGCTGAAGGTCATATTTTCAACTGCAGTGCAGTCTATAAATTTATCAACTGCATCAAATTAATTTTGAAATTTGGTGTCATAATAGTTATAAAACATATGTTTTTGTACTTTCATTAAACCGTGTATTAAAGTTTCGGATGACTAGATTTTGAGTAAACTGTTCATTAATTGTGCAACAGTAAGAGGGTCTGACGTTTCGATCCTAGCAGGATCTTCTTCAGAGGCTGAATGACAAGTTACAGTAACAGAAGGGACAAATACACACACAGAATACAGACAGGTTAATGAGCACGGTGAACAAAAACAAAGGTGTAAGAGGATTAGTAGACGAGGGATGGAGAGATGATAGAAACCAGCAGGGGGAAGAGGAGAGGTAGGCGATAAACTGTATAGAGGGACAAAGAGAGGATTAAGGGAAGAGGGTAAACTAGAAAAGGACAGTTGTTCATTAATTGGTATGAAGTATTCTGATATACTGTATCTAGGTAGCCTATGTTTATTTTACATTTATTCGATAATCGTCCAAAGTTATTTCCCTTGTTACGGAGATCGTCATACTTGGAGATTTAAGAAAACAAAAGATTGAAATCGATTGGACGAAATCAAAACTTGTAACCTAAATATGACATTTCATTACAAAACATTAATTTTTAAGTCGCATATTGAGTTGAATTTGCCATAGTTAACACAGATTAAAACCTAACCACAACATCTACCCGTTAATGTTATCAACACAGGTATAACTGCATGTGCTTGCAACATTGGATGACCTCTGCACCTAGAATTACGCATTTGGAGCCATGGCATATTGAACCAAAATGTGGGTGTCCTTGTTAATTGTTTACGGATGCCCCTTGAAATGGACCTCTTGACATTGGGCCCCTTTATCCTGGGCCCTATTTACTTGCCTCATCTCTCCACTGCATAATTCGGCACTCAATGGGACCTTTCACGCCAGGGAGATGTTCTTTATATAGCAGTAGCCTCACAATGAGAGCATGTCTGGTCATATATTCTAAATATTTTGTTGGTTTAAATGGAGTAAATTCGTTCGTTGAAAAGCGCGACTGTATTTATACCATGGTTGAAAGGTATTATTCAAATCGATAAATGAAGCATACCACAGGCATTGTGACTTCACTTATTCTCTCGCCACGAATTCTTCAATTGTTTTTAGGTAATACAGACTTGACCAGAAAACAAATTTATTTTTCCCGACCTAGAATATAATTACTCCAATACCTACCACTGGAAACATACCAGACTTGCCCTATTAGCCCTGTCTGAAGTTTTGAAAGGCAGCGGTTGTCATATCTAACGTATAACCACTTTGCAATTACGAATTTCTTTTTTTTGTGTTGGCCTAAGCTCCACGTTAACTCAAGTCATATAGTTGCAGATTTAGCTTCTCCACACTTTAAAAATTTCATACCCGAATTTTCAAGATATCATCAATCGATTTTTGAAAAAGGCCTTTGGTTTTTTCCTTCTTATATAGTTTCTTTATTCGATTGAAGCTTCATGGTGAAAATGTCAAGGAGAGCTTTTTCTATTCTTACAGGAGAGGATGGATAAAGATGCTTAACTCACAGTCGGTCAGGTTGAAGATTTTTCGATTTTTCTTGTATCATGGAGTGCCAGAGGGGTTAGAATAATGCGAATATACTTCAGAAGAATTAGCATCTCAAATGTTAACAGCCTAAAAGTATTTTCTATATATACATCAAAACAAAATGCATGATCAAAGACGAAGAAGAGGGGCGGGGAGAGGAGTAATATTTGGAATCGTGTAGCATTTAAGTGACGTCATAGTTACATTAAATATAGGGGGTAGTGTAGAGGAAGGACCCCCCATTTAAAGCAGCCTTTTGAATTAAATTTTGATCATTTTCTTTACGCTTTTGGGTACATTGATAATTCCATAACAACGCATAGCTCCTATGATACAGTTCCTTACTAGTTAGAGTTTTCCTTTCAAATATTAATGTCAATATATTTTGAAATTTGTCAATCGGGTCTCTCCCTCTCTCTCTATATATATGCTTGATTTAAAGGAGTTTAATTTAGAACAACACTCGGTTAATTTGGTAAAATTATCAAAATGGCTACCAACCACAAGAAGTTAAAACACAACCCAAAGAATATGTGAGAAAGGAAAAGGCTATATCAAACGTAAGTTTCGGCATATACATAAACACAAACCAATTTGACATATAGCCGACTATATAGCCGAAACTATATACTGGTAATACAACCAGCTTTGCCCGAGGCAAATTTGTTTTTCTTTGGTGTCAAAGGCAATCTCTGCGAGCTTTATTCAGTTCAAAAATGGGGTTAATTCTTGTACATCAGGCGATGAGATTTCATTGCTTTGGGTCCAGTGGGCAATGTTATTTGGAGTATTATTGATCAGACACAGGGATAATTGCAGATGGTATATTTGTGACGAGATATATCAAGTCGGTTAGTTACAGTTACAGTCGTGTGTGTGTGGATTTTGGTGAGGAAATAGGCCTACGTCAAGGCAAGGGCAAAACAATGTTTTAATTTGTATACAGTTCGGGTCGAATTTGTATAGAGATATAAATATTTACTTTATAACAAGTATCCATGCGATGAAACTGAAAGTTACCAGTGAATGGTGCAGGAATCGAGCTAAAAAAATGACATATTTACGGATTACTTGCAGGGTTTTTCAATTAACATACAATTTCCTGAGATTGTTGCGCCCACAATACGGATCCTATTATCAATATACGTATCTATATATGTGGCTCTGATATGTGATTGATACCGCTAGGCATACATACATATATCAGGGAGTTGTTACCGCCATTAATCTACGTATGTGGCTCTGATGTTTAATGAATACCGTTAGGCATATATACATACATATATCACGGAGTTGTTACCGCCATTAATCTACGTATGTATACATGTGGCTCTGATGTTTAATGGATACCGTTAGGCATATATACATACATATATCAGGGAGTTGTTACCGCCATTAATCTACGTATGTCTATATGTGGCTCTGATGTTTAATGGATACCGTTAGGCATACATACATATATCAGGGAGTTGTTACCGCCATTAATCTACGTATGTATATATGTGGCTCTGATGTGTGATGGATACCGTTAGGCATACATACATATATCAGGGAGTTGTTACCGCCATTAATCTACGTATGTCTATATGTGGCTCTGATGTGTGATGGATACCGTTAGGCATACATACATATACCAGGGAGTTGTTACCGCCATTAATCTACGTATGTATATATGTGGCTCTGATGTGTGATGGATACCGTTAGGCATACATACATATACCAGGGAGTTATTACCGCCATTAATCTACGTATGTATATATGTGGCTCTGATGTTTAATGGCTACCGTTAGGCATACATACATATACCAGGGAGTTGTTACCGCCATTAATCTACGTATGTATATATGTGGCTCTGATGTGTGATGGATACCGTTAGGCATACATACATATACCAGGGAGTTATTACCGCCATTAATCTACGTATGTATATATGTGGCTCTGATGTGTGATGGATACCGTTAGGCATACATACATATACCAGGGAGTTATTACCGCCATTAATCTACGTATGTCTATATGTGGCTCTGATGTGTGATGGATACCGCTAGGCATACATACATATATCAGGGAGTTATTACCGCCATTAATCTACGTATGTATATATGTGGCTCTGATGTGTGATGGATACCGTTAGGCATACATACATATACCAGGGAGTTATTACCGCCATTAATCTACTTATGTCTAATACGTGGCTCTGATGTGTGATGGATACCGCTAGGCATACATACATATATCAGGGAGTTGTTACCGCCATTAATCTACGTATGTCTATATGTGGCTCTGATGTGTGATGGATACCGTTAGGCATACATACATATATCAGGGAGTTGTTACCGCCATTAATCTACGTATGTCTATATGTGGTTCTGATGTGTGATGGATACCTTTAGGCATATATACATATATCGGGGAGTTGTTAATTTCGCCCTGCATGTTTACTCTGTGTGTGCGACGTGACGTCTGATAAACGAATTCTTGCATAAACTCCATATGGAATAGATATTCAAGAAATAAACCAAGTGTACTATTTTAAATGCATTTTTTCTTTGTTTCCAGCTTGACGTAATTACGCCTGTTCAAATCCATTCATTACCGAGCATTATGGTCGGATCCAACCGACCTTAGTATAATTGTCTGGATTTTTTGATGACATATCCTATATAATCTGTGCAGTATTATGGAAACCCATTACTGCGCCTCTTTTACACAATCGCTCTATTGCGAGCCGGGGAGAGCTATATATATATATATATGATTCTCATTCTTCAACACATGAAGCCTGCAAATCGATCATCACAGCGGGTGCCCAGAACGAAGATATTAGTTTCGACAATATATTCAACAAAATTAAAGAGAGAAAAAGAGAGAGAATGCCTACAGGGACAGTAAAACTGAATCAATAATAAGTAAAGAAATTCAAAATGGCGTCTTGATCTCACACTGGTAACTCATAATTGGAAAGTGATCCCTGCTATAGCATTCGTCACGATGTAACTAAGTATGAGAGTACCTCGAGGGCAAACAAAAAACTGCAACATGCATGGACAATCAAAATACGATAGACTTGTGATGTGGAAAGTTGAAATCACAATGCGCAACTATTCATCACATTTTAACTTGTTGTGGATATTTACACACACATGTGTACATTTGTCTGTATCGGTATAGCTTCCTGTATTTCTTTGCATCGTGTATTGTATATGATGATGATGAGCACTACGCTGTTAGTGCTTTATATATATATATATATATATATATATATATATATATATATATATATATATATATATATATATATATATATATATATATATATATATATATATATATATATATTTATATATACATATATCTCTGCTAGCTCAAAATCTAACCGGTCGTGATGGATACAATTGTTAGAGCAGACCATCGGTTATCATATGGTGGATAGAACTCGTCAGTTGAAGACTTCTGTCTATTATCTTTTGACCGTGGCGAGTGAACAATTTAGTGTGTTAGCCAATAGAGCAATTACTTGTGGCACGACACCATTATATTGTTCTGATTAAAGTACAAAGTATGATCTAACGTACGGTGACTCTTTTTTTTTTTGACAGACGGAAATTCTTCAAAGTTTAATTTTTCCGGCAGGCGTAGAGTTGCAAACGTCTTCCCATGTGGTAATCGAGCGGCTAAACTTTCCCACGACATGATACCTCTCTTCACCCTATCCGATACCCAAACCATATCATCCATCTGATCATGATGACCTCTGACCGATATGATAACGGAAGGGAAGTGGAAGGGGCGGAGTCTCTGAATTACATATAATATCTGCACTTGTTTACCAGGCAATGTAGTAGTGATACATAATCACACACGATTTGGTGCGATCCCTTCGAGCAACAAAAATAACATCCGAAATTACCCTGAACACTTTATGCTTGTAGAGCAAAAGTTTCATCAAATGAGAAAATCATGCATTACTACGAAACATAAATTCCAGTACCTTAGTTTGATCGTCCAAGAACACGTTATTTTCGTAATAATTACATCGACATTACAGACATGGGTAGCCCATTGTTCATATTTAGAAGTAATCAGTAACTCAAGCCGTTATCCATGACTAGTTTTTGGAAATATTCGATGACGAAAAGCGTGTGTATCCGCACAATGTGAGAGCATTGACAATGGCCACAAAATGATCCCGCTATTTATAATTTATAATATTAAAATTTTAATATATAATTATTAATGGAATAATCTTATTAGCGACATTGCGTATAGTTTAACAGTGACACTGACCGATTTCTGGTCTCATTTGCCAGCTAGAGTTGTCTGGAGAATATCTCAGTGTCGTGGTTGGTGTATACTATACATGTAGTACGGACCAGATATGTGTTACATCAAGCGCGATGAAACGTAAATTCTCTTAATTCCGAAAGGTGGGGAGTTCACTCTTGAAAAGCATTCACGGCGATGATTCTTTTCCATGAATGAATTTCATTACTATATATCAGACTGAAATATCCAGAGAAGAGGTTATATATACTAAGCGACATGTTTATTAATCACAAGCGGGGCTTAATTCTACTATTAATGTTCACGAAATCCATTACATAATAATCACTGCGGTACTTTTCTCCTCGTTGTAAAGCCGTCCCTTAATTTGAATGAAAATTATTTCTCTAAACGGTTTTCTTAATGACAATATTTTGAATAAAGACATTCATCAGTAATTTAAGAGTAATATCTCCTCCGATGTCATACGTACATACATATATATATATATATATATATATAATATATATATGGAATTGTTTTCACCGTCTCAGAGCGAATAGTTCTACACCAGGTGTTGGATTACACCACGTATCTTATTATTACTACTACTAAAACTTTAATTAGTTGTAATATTTCTTCGTTAACTCGCATGGGGTGCCACTCACATTACGAAAACGAGATTAAATTCTCTCTATTGAAGTTTTACCAATACGGCGAGTTATAGGAAAAGCTTCTACGTAACGCACTCGTATACTGTACCTTTTTTGTGTTATTATATTTGTTTGTGATTTTCCTTACTTTGTGCACACGAAATGGTACAGGTCAATGCACTTACCATTAATCAAATATACGATCAGCCTAATGTGCAGAATAACACGTACTGCAAAGAGTGCCGACGGTGAACTACCTCAATTATAAGCTTCCCTGTTAGAAGAATTGACCAAACCAAATTAAAATGGAGAACCAGTGACGTCAAATAGCAACAAAGGTCAGCAAGAGGTTATTGCCTGGGAACAATTTTTTTCCTGGATTTATTGCAATTTATTCCGTTATTTATATAAGCAAATGGCAGTTACATATTCTGCTTCCTTTTGTAAGGCATGATAATCTCATTTCGTTTGCGGACTATTATCGCTTCGTTACAATATGCTGACATCAAGCATTACGTCAAGCCATACTGTCTTGTACAGCTGTTGAAACTATCAGCAGCTGAAGGGTAGTAAGTATAGGCCCGAAATTATAGCACGCTATAATTGCTAGAAGTTTTCAAAAGTACTTTTCTTGAGGTCTTTACTCTCCACATTGTTCTCAGACATTTGTAAGGAACACACAAGATAACTGAAATGTCCCAGTGAGGGAAATGTCCTCGAAGGTTGTAATAAAAACAGTTTAATAATTTTGACCAAAGGTGACCATATTTGAATATCTAGCATATTTGGGGCCAGTACAGCATACCTTCTCAGTTGTTTCACACTTACAGCTTCACGCATGCTCAGTTCGAATAATAAAACGGATTAATAAGATATAGCATGGCCTTTAAAAATACGTCATTCGTAACGTAACGTTTCATCTAATATAAACTGCAATCACTTTGGTACTATAAAATATCATGGTATATCAAGTGGATATTGTATCTTTACAAAAACTTACAAAAAAATTGAAGCAATTGTTTGTGTTCAGATGCCAATTGTAGGTAATTTACCAAATCGAACTATATCTTCCAACATTTGGATTAAAAAACTTGACTATTCAAGAAATAAACTGCAATTACCAAATGCTGGACTAATGAATACTTCGTCGTGGATTTTTTTTTAGCATCAAATAGATCAAAAAATTTAATTACCGAAATCAACTCCGAACTCTGTTCTGTGTGATAAAACTGCTTGCAGAAAACCTTTTTTTTGTGTGTGTGAAAAATCACGATGACCTTTCAAAGTATGACAAGTGAAGCCTTATAATATACGGAATATAAAAAAGAAGAAGTGAGAACGCCTTCACTGATCTAGCAAAATCCATTGCAAGCAGCTCCCATAAACCTACGTGCCTATATACCATCATGTATCCACGGCAGCTATCAATCTTACATGATGCGGCAACAGCTCTATAATGAAATTTTTTAACAGACACCCAATACTATACCCTGGCAGGTGTGATGAGTTGATAAAAAGTCACTCCTATTTACTGAGGAATTTTTTCCATGAACTATCTTTATAAAGCAATCGATATTATGTGGTTTTATGTAACAAAATAATGACTTCAAACAGACCATCTTGAAACTATGGAACGCCGAAAACGAAAGAAATCAAATATCATGTTCTGAGAGAAATGTCAAAGTTTGAACTTTATGCCCATCATGTAACTAGTATGTGGCTTATTTAATGTATGTGATGTTACCATACTGTATGCACGCGGCAACGCGGGGCACCGTTACCTAAACGAATTTAAGATTTAGGCATCATAATATACGGTATAAACAGATAAAGTAAAAAAGATCAAATGCATTGATCCAAACCCAATCCTGATCGGTACTCGATGCTGAGATATAATACTTGGAAACGCATTCACATTATTTGGAAAAGAAAATTGATAATTTCTTTGTAATGTTATACAGTTGTCTCTGTTTTAATTATATTTTCTTGATGCATCATTGCCCTACCAATATTGAAATCACAGAATTTTGATGAATTCAGGTAGCATACGTTACCTACATAATATAACGCTTTCCATGGAAATATTGCCAATTGTTACAAATCGTAAATATTAAAATCTGGCTGTAACTAGTTCTGTGTTATAAGGTTATTCCTTGACACAAATTAGCTCCACACGTGGTACATCACTGCTTTTCATCAATTACTGTTTGCTATCACCTAAGTAACGCTAAACGAAAGTTCGTGCCATGAACGTCTAAAGAATCAGTTCTCCTCGCACCCCCCACCCCCACCCGGCCCACGCACTCCCACACACTGACACGTTAAGGTGAAAACAGAAGATTTGCTACAAAGACAAACTTTAAATTTACAACCACAGTGAATACAAAGCAAAAAGCAGATGAACGCTCATTAGTCTTCACATATACGCAGAGGTATATGCTGATATGTACTCGACCGCCTTTCTCTCCCGCAAGTTATACAGGGCAGACTGAACTGGCGCGGATACTTTCTAATTTACGACATACTTCTTGCGACGCACGGAAGCCAACAGGGAAGGAATGCACGCACAATATGAGTTTGAGTTCTGGATGTAGGAGTCCAGAGAGAGAGGGGTGGGGGGTGGTGGGGGTTGGGAGGGGGCTGCAAAGACAGAAGAAATAGCAAGAAACATAAAGAGACTGAAAAGTCTTAGCAGATAAGTGATTGTCGTAGAAAAGGGATGTATACATTTTGTGTTTGAATGGACGAATAAAGCGAGTCATTTATGTGTCACTATAACACTATTTCACTCTGTCTCCGTCTTTTCTTCTTTTTCTCTTTTGGACTTTTTTTTTTGAGACAAAAGCACGAAACGTCGCGTGTTATTTTCTTTTGTAAACATATGTTGGCAGGTTCTATAAATCATGTCATCGAGTATATACTAAAGGTAAAGGTTACAATAGATACAGTACCAGAAATCTGAGACGTTTATGTTCTGTTAATAAACATTATTTGTGCTTATAGCATTTTGGAAAATTGTAATCCTAACCCTGTGGCAGGCCCCTCGATATCATTTATCAATCGCCGTTTCAGAAACTGTGCAGGCCAGTTTAAAGTGTCAATCAAGTAAGTATAAGAAGCCGACGCCCTTGCATGTATCTGAGCACGGAAACGCTTCCAAAATACGCTTTAATGGCAGCATATTGAGTTGTTGATCTTGACAAATGTTTCGATACTTTTTCGGTAAATAAACACCTATATAACTATGTAGTTCAATACATTGATTAATCACTTTTCATTAAAAATGTAATGAACGAATACTTTATTTTTTTTTAAATGTTTATAAATGTACATTCAAATGTGAGTAAGACTACAGGATATAATATTTCTCTAAATCAAATTGAATCAAATTCAGTCATTACTTTCTCGTTCGTGTTCATTTAGCGAAGGAAAAATAATACATGCAGGGATGTCTTAAGTTGATTACTAATTACGAGCTTATCTTTCGGTAGATTGAAAAAACAACAAATTACGAAACAAGCAATGAAAACAGCTTAAAGAGGTATGACCAGATCCAAAACTAACGTCACGTGAATTAGGTACGGTATGATTTCCAAACCGTATATATGTATTTGTATATATGACATATCCAGTAGACGCAGTAATATGTATATGCTCGCAACATATTGGTTTAATGTAGCTAGTATGCAAGTTTGCTTTCGACCACTTTTTCGTAGTAAAATCATTACACCAAAGTCCTAGAACAAACGAAATTAATTCTTTATCCTGAATTTATATTGCAATTTTTTTTTTAAGGAAAATCAAAATCAAATTTTTATTTTTTATTTTTCTAATTTACTTTAAGCGTGTTACTATATAGCATATATACAAAGAATAAACATGAGTGTCGGGCCGACAATATCTTGAGAATCGAATCAAATTATTTAATAATTGGCTACCAGCCACCTTTTACTTGGTGGAATAAAAAATCGATGGCAGATTCTTGGTGTGCTCAATTGTAATCTTATGTCGAGTAATACTCGTCAGGTCTAGAGAAATTGTTCACCAACAGCAAGAATAGTCACCCCCCCCCCCCCACCAATGCACTTCATTTGCAAGGACCTGAATATGAATACTTCCATTCTCTTTTGACATGTGTAATACATGTGTAAAACATAACAACAGCTATGGTTGCTGTACGGGAATTTCCTGACCGGCCCGCAAATTGAGACATATATTTCGTCGTTTCTGACGTACATCGACGTCATAATATAACACCGTGCTCCTCGTAACAATTTTAAGATCTCCTATGATTCTTGAAACACGCACTGAAATACGCATTTAGTTATATTATTCGTCGTTTTATCTTAACAATACGACTAGGCTATGAAGATATACATTAACAAATCATTGACTGTGCAGACAAAAGTGACTGGAGAACAAGTATACATGAACGTATCCGTTTAAGGAATCACACGCTTTCACGCCATTCAAGTACAAAACAAGCAAAAGAAAAATGGAATAACCTATCGTTATAGGTGACCTCCTTTACTAATGTTTAAAGACACAAGTGTGTCGCAGGTCATTGTCTGCTTTAACACATTTTTAGAATAAACGGTGGTCTTGAAGGGATTTGAAAAGACATGTAGAGTTTTAGATACCTCCCTTCAGTTTGTTGAAATATGAGGAATATATCATCGTTCATACAAAATCATATCATATATTTTTCCATACAGTATATAGACTACTAAGTAATATGCTATTCACAGTACCTATATTCCTGTCTGTCAGATCATATTAAAATAGCTCATAACATATTCCAATTTTTGATTTTCACCCAGACCCACCAGGCTAGTAGTTACGTAATATTCTAATCATAAAAAGTAGCACTGTGTCTAATTAGTCTAATTAGTCCCTATAGTCTGATTGTTGTATTTCAGAAATTCGAGTCCAATGTCTGTTTATTTATTTTTGTCATATGCTGGCAATTATTGGTTTATTGGCTGATAAGATAGCCGACATGGAAAAGAAGATTTCTCCATAAATGCTGCGTTATATTTCATTTTTCATATATGTCAATGTTAAGTTCAACTTAAGGAATGATGTATAGAGTTGAAAGTATTTTAAAGTTATAATAACTGAAAAATCTCATTATCTTGACAAACAAAAATACTTTAACTTTAATTAAATTCAAATACAGGTTTCTGGATACTATGATTACTACATGTTCTAGCCGCGTGATTTTTTGCAAAACGTGACTAACATGCGATTGATACAATTCTCCAGACAGTGGACATGTCGGTGGAAAGCATCAAAAATACACCTACCCCCCCCATCCCCATGCCGAAAAAAGAGACAAATTTCAATTAATTAATATAGACGAGAAAATGTAGAAACATAAATAAATCAAGAGCTAGAGTATATCTTAAACAGGCAGTTAAAAATTCATGCGCACGTAGACATTCTTTCCTCTGCAAATGTTATAATGATATATAATATGATATATGAAGGACAGATGTATTTTGTAATGAAACCTCTGTGGATTTGAACCACTAGATTGTTTGTATCTCATGAGGACCTGGTGGCTTCATTCATACTTTCTAATTATTCCATTCATTCACTTCCTTCTATACATTTATACATCACAAATGTTATAGAATATTTACAGGGGAAAATTTCTGATCACGCATTCTGAGATATTTATGTTTAAAATTCTGCCTCCCATGTACGAAAGTCACAAGGAAAAATGTCAGCAGCTCATGTTTTTTAAAATATTATTTTTAATAAATTAAATACTTCAGGAAAACAACCGAAGCATAGCAACACCCTAAACAAGTTTTTTTTTACTGAAAACTTGGTACGCATGTATCCAAACCAAATTTGTTTTTTCACCCCGAAACAAACTTTAAGACGGTGTAATCAATTTAAAAGTGATATAGTGGTCTAAATCGTCGATATATTACTCGTTTTGGGTTAAACGTTTCGATTGTGTTGTGTTATTTTGGGCTGTATACGTACCCAAAAGTGGTAAAATATTTGCAACAGGATTCTTCGACTATATTATACTAATCCAAGGTAATTTAACCATTTGGCTGAATTGTAATTTATAGAATAAAAACAGATTACCACATACTTGATATTTTCTTGTGCTCTTACTTCTGTCAACTGGTGTTGACAGTCAAGTTGATGAATCTAATAAAACACACCGTGTAATAAAGAAACTTGTGATTTAACGTTCCAGTAATTAAATCCACAATAACATGATGGACTCTCATGATGGTCTGATTATAAGACGACCTAACACGGCGTGGGTTGTGGCGACAAATTATCGCTATCGAAATCATTAGTGTTAATATACCAGTCGCCATCAATGTAGGCGGAGAGCTAACTATATTCATTACCGTTCAACTAAATTCAACTTCAATACAGAGAGATCGACATTTTCACCTCCTACCTTCGCGATGCACTCTTAAAACGTTGGTTAAAAAAAGAATAGTATAAGACCCCCGTTCACTTAATTGGTTAGTTTGTACCCTTAAGTTGGTTAACTGGCAGATTTTGGGCTATTCCAATAAGTATGTCCTTTTTACAGTCCGACGTTTAACCAACTTGTTTATAACTTTACCGCTCACTGAGTAAAAAATTTGCGCGTACACATATATGTACACTGTACGTACATCAGTGCAGCATCTATAACACACACTACATAACACGTCATGCATAGTACGATCGCTGACAGGGTGGTTTAGTAATCAAGATTACAGCTAACGCCATGGCAGATATCGAAGACAGTGCTGTCTTGATTTTCTTGAAAAAAAAATACGAGGTCGAGTCTCTACATGAAACTTTCATCGGTAAGTGTAGCTTAACATTGGTAAAAAGTATGAACTTATGTGGGCACTGAGACCCCCAGTGACAGTATAACGTTAGGCTCATAGGCCAACGTTAGGCTTATACTAGGCTAACGTTAATAGTAGTACTATACTAGTATGCCTAATACTAACACTAGTAATATTAGTAACAGTATACTACTTAACTGCCACTGAGTTTAACACAGTGCTTTAGTCGATGTTAAATGAAGCATCTCTTGCAAGAAATTATGTTCAAAACAGGATCGACACATTCTTGTGAAAATTTGTACTAGTCACATGGTTGATCATTTATATGGAGATAAGTGAGTATAGCTAGTTTAAGACATCTATTCACTATATATTATGGGAATAGCAGACCCTCCTAATATAAACACGGATTAATAGGCTTTTCAAATGCCCTGGAGACCAAGAGATATTTTTAATAGAATTTATAATAAAAAATATTCAATATGGTTATGTTTCTGAATGGATTGTTTCAATAGATAGGATATAATTTGCTGTATTGTTGTCAACATTTTACCTATTTCCTTTTTAATCTACAGGCCAAGCTCCTTCATTAAGGCAGCGTTAGCAGCAGCAGTTGTTGATTTGTTTCCTTTTCTGAAGGATCCAGAATCTCCCTTGGGTTATGTAAGCATGTTTATGTTCTAATATCCCTCGGCTTTATTGTCATTAGCCATAGTATAGACCACTTTTGTTGTTGTGTTGAGGTGACTAGTTTCCTATCTGCCCTTTAAAAATGTCTCTAAAATGTGGAACACAACACACTGCCCACAATATCAATCCTTTTTGCATCTGTAGTCAAGTTATATTATCTTCTGTGGGTTCTACCAAGTAATTTGTTCATCTCATAGAGGACTGTGATACTGAAATCTATTTTCAATACTAGCAGGATTATATAGGCATCATTTAACTGAATAATTTCTAATTGAAGTCAGCACTAGGGTAACAAGGCCTTTTAATATGTTAACAATATCAAAATGGATGTTCAAATTTCACATTGGGAAATCCAAAAACTGTAACATAGGCACTGGTTTTCAGTGGGCTTCATCTCTCAATCTAACCAAGGTATTAATTGAGTTTGTTGTTCAGTAGGTACCCTCCTTATTCCATAAAATATCAGAATTCTGCAACTTATTGATGATATGTGCAATTAGGGTCAAACCCATTACTTTCAGGCTTATCACTTAAAATCAATTGTCATAGTGTCCCCTGGGACAATACTGTTTCATCAGTAGGCATACAATATTATGTGAGGACTGTATGTAGTGCCACAGTGTCGTTAGTCATAGCGTCCATATTGTTACCGTGCAGTTGTGGAACATGTACAAGACATGTTTGTTGTTTGCTGGCTAAACGCCTTAGTTTCAACCAGCTATGAAGTTCTACATGTTGGTGTACAACAGCCTTACATGTAGATCAATAAGTCACATAATTTTCTGAGTTAGCTTGAATTTTGCTTCCATAGTTCAGTGTGTAAGATCTGAAGCTATAAGGAAGGTTTCATTTTCAGTTTGATAAAAGAGAATGCTAATTTCATGTGCAGGAAGCATGGTATTGCAAAGGTGCCACGGGACGACCGGCGACAGGGTATCTAGAAGAGCACCTACGCTACGTATGTAGAAAGAAGATTGCCATGGTGAAAGATTCCCCCAGTGCATCAAGTCCACCTACTCCTTTGACTAAAGTGTCCACTCCACCAAAATTGAGAGGTGTGTAAAAGGTTTTTACCAACTATTCTCAGGATTTGACCTATCTCTCATGCCATGGCAATGATCAAAGACTGGCTAAGGACACGTTATACCTGCATCTCTGTTCAGTAGGAAATATATGTTTTTATTGTCCTTGCCAGAAGCTGATCTGGAGAACAAAGAGGAATTGGTGATGATGACTGAGTGGCTGAAATGTAACATGGAACCAAGAGAGAAAGTATTGGATTCATGAGGCAAACTGCAGTTTACAGACAACAGCAGATCAAAGACCACTCAACTAACATTTCAGATATTCTGAAAGAGTATCCCAGGTTGTTAGACCGTGGAATGGTAACTATCAAATTTGAATTTTTGCTGCTTAATTACAGAGAAATACGTAGGTGATTTTGCATAAAAAATACTAAAGAAGCTAGCTCTGAATACACATATTACGAAGATACTATTCAAGACCATATCCTTTAACTCTTGAAAAAGGAAGTGGAAAAATTACTAGCGAGGTTTTGATACAGCAGAAACACTGAAATTAATTAAGTCACTAACCTCACTGATGAGTTAATACTATATTTCACTTTGAAGCCTATTTGGCCAACTTAAAAACAGTACTTTGATTGACTACATATCTAGTTTCATTGGAAAGAACTAGTTTCACTGCTTTTTTAAATCATGGCATTATATTTTAAATCATGGCATTATATTTTAAATCTCTTTTAATTTATGCCTGGAAGTTTATGACAGTAATCAGCCACACAGTGAAGAAAAGTGACTGACTTTTAATTTAACCTTAGGCATCTGGCAGATCTGTATGCATTATAAAGATCAGATTGGACAAAATGTTATTTCTGGATGAAAATCTTGTTTTATTCAAGGATATAGCTAGGATTTTTAGAAAGGTTGCTGATGTTGAGTGTGGAAAAAGGTACAGATACAAGCGGTATAACATGGTTTACAATTTGTACAAAGTTTTTTTCTTTAATATGGTGTCTTTGCCATTCAGTGCTATGGTTTTATGTGCAATGTTTGTTCTGCATTTCTTGCAATTGTGCACCAATCTAACAACTTGTCTATCATCTTGTTACAGGGAGACAAGATAAATTATTCCCATGAATATGCTTTTGTTCAGTGATGATATCACAAATGTTAAATATTGAATTTTTGCAAGTCAAATTTTCCCCCACCACATTAAAAAATTATTTTGAAAAAAAACAAAACATTTTTGAGCTGTATTCTGAGATATTTTCAAAGCATCTGTCCGTAAATGTTAAATACTTACTTTTCTTTCCCAGATGTTTTCTAAATGTTATTAAGCTAGCCAAAGGTATCAAGCAGTTGGATTTACCACATCCAGCTTCAACAATACATAGTGTTTGTATAGATTCATGGAACCAGACTTTAACAAATTCAGTGAGAGGGATTTTTTAATGGATCCTGGCTGAGGATCAAAAAAAGAATACGCTTACACACATTAAAGTATTCTATTTCCCTTTGCTCTGTCAGATAGAACAAGATTTTTCAGTGCTTTGGCCTGAGCATGAGGATCACCTGTATGAGAAATGGGACTTGTACTACAATGGGATTATAGAATATGGCAAACAGGTTGAAAATTGGCAAGGCATTCTTGGATTGGAGTACGTAAACCTAGAGAGTTTGTCTATTGGTAAGAGTGCTTCTTATTTCAGTGCACATAGTTGAGCTAATTTAATGTTTGTATGTTGATCATTCCTTGCAACCTTTTACCACCATCACACAAGGAACTTCTGAAAAATCAGGTTTGACCAATTATCTGTAATATATCTGATCTTGTTCTCAAAATAGACTTAGTTTACTTTTTGTAAAGACAACAACACTTCCTTTTCTTTTTTTGTAAAAATAATAAACTGAAATTGAACAAAAAGCATCAATGGCATCTGGTTCAGACAGAAACCAAGTTGGGTTGGTGCAGGTATATTCCCTTGCTTAGACTCCATCTGACCCATCTTTGGGATTTCATTCAAGCCAAAAGCTAGTGACTACTATAGAACAATATAACAAAAAATATGTCAAAGGTTCATCAGTGTTTGGAGATCTGAATATATAATAAAATATAAAAAGTAGATAATTTTGCAAACAGGTTGTGATAGCAGCACAACATTATGAATGTGGGCTTTTAAAGGAAACATGTATGATTGAAAATAATCATACACAAAATACCAAACAGATGCTAACTTATCTCATTACATTCTCATAATATGCCATTTTCTCATTGCATTCTCATGATATGCCATTTTCTGATAAAAATGACTTGAAGGACTTCTAATGTTAGAGACAAATAAAGGCAAGAGAAAATACAAATAATTTGTGCTGTACGGGCACTGTACGTGATAATGACAATTTATATGTTAAGTGGTCGTTAATTGTGTTATATTTTTATGCACAAGGACCTTGTGAACCTTGGAGGGAAGATTATCTTTAGTTATGTTTTGTCACTTTCACAGATAAGAAGAAAACATTGGCATTTTTCTTCTTCCAGTCATCTTAAGAGGGAAAGGAAAGGGAAAGAAAGGATTGTGTTCAGTAAAAGAGGCAATCACCTCCTTCGTGGACATTCAACCAGTAGGTGTTTAAGCATTCATTTGTCCACTTGTTGAAGTTCATTGACAACATGCTTATGACATATATGTGTTTTGTAGTTTGTGATGGATTGTTTGTAAAAGTGGAATCTCAACAATTATGCTGGATTTGTGTCAATGTACATAGATGCTCCCAAGCACATGAACCATATTCCGTTTGGTTCAAAATGGATAATTAATATTCATGAGTGGGCAGGGCCTAGGTAATATTATTTAAATATTGATTTCACAACAACAATATGCTTGTCAAATGTTGCTCAATTTGGTAAATGACAGTAGTAGGATATGGGTCACATGTGTAGCTGATTTAAAGGAATAAATTATGAGTTGGTGATGAAAAGTTAATGATAGTAAAAGTATCTTCTAAACATGATAACTAAACAGTAAATTTCAAATGTATCAAACGTTCATAGTACTTATTTTTAAACTAGCATGTCATTGTAAGCATAGATATGGGTGGTTATGAAGTTTGGCTGTGCCAAGTATAATTTCATATAAAGTTTTTTCTACATACAAATTTGCTAGAATGGAAGGCTTTTTGCTGTCACAACTTCATATTGATTGACAAAGAGCAGCTTGTGATAATGTTCATTTTTTTCAATTTTTCTCACAGGAAGTGGCTGATATTCTACAAATTTCAAATATTGATGCCACAAAAAAGCCGCAGCCATTTGTTGTACGCAAAGGAACTCTCTTGGCACCAACCCAAACATTTGTTATTCTAGAACGGAGGCCAGTCCCTCAAGAATCACTACTGAAAGCTATCGATTTCTGTTTCCAAAGCAATGTACATTTTTGACATGGCTTACCGACCTTCATGCTGTCTTGTGTGGCAGTTCATTCAAAATGTGATTTATGAAATCAAAAAAGCACATGTGCCAAGTTGCATTAGAGATCTTAGATCATCTTGGCCTTTAAAAGTAATTAGTGGCTTAAAAGGAAAGAATTGTAAGCTAGATATTCATGGCTAATATTCTACAAAGTTCAAAGGATATTGATGCCACCAAAATACTGCAGCTACTTTTGTATGCAAGGAGCCCCCTTGGTACCAACCCAGATATTTGCTATTTTAGAACAGAGGTCAGTTTCTCACAAATCTCTTCTATAAAAGCTGTCTATTTCTGTTTCATGGAAAATGTGCATTTTGGACATGGCTTATCGACCTTCATGCAGTCTTGTTTGGCAGTTCATTCAAAATGTGATTAATGAAATCAAAGAAGCACATATGCCAAGTTGTATTATAGCATTCTTGGCCCTGAAAAGTAAGAAGTGCCTTAAAAGGAAATTGTAAGCAAGAAGCTCATATAATAATTGTAAGCAAGAAGTTTGTATATTATTATTTTAAACTTCACACAACCGATAGCATCATCTTGAAGGGACATTTAATTAAAACTCATGATATGACATATTTTTACATACCATGCTGGTACAAATCAAAACTTTCCTTACTAATTTTTATTGGAATCCCGATCTAATCAACTGATCTTTTATGAGTGAGTAAGGTTTAATGTAGCTAAATTTCACCTACACATGTATCTCTATATGTAGTGAAGATATATACTATACATCCAAATACTGGAAATAAGAACAATGCACTGGCTGCAATGTACTGCATATATCATAAATATGTCTCTAAATGTAATCATGTACACCACATATGTATGTGATACTCAATGTAATTCTTAATTAACTGTATGTATAGGTAAACCTTGATTAATCAGATCATGATTGATGTTTAGATTCATAGATTGTTTATACATCAATTGATCTATAGTTACATATGTGAGATATTGGGTGTTACAAGTTTTCTATGAATAAGGTTCTTCTTGAAGAGTACAGGTTTTTTTACATTGTGTCACCTTAAAGGTCTGATAGAGCACAGCTAAGAAGCTGTTACATCAAAGCATATTTGTGTGTTGTTTTGTTTTGTTTGTATTTTATTCACATGGTTCAGCTGGTTATTGTTTTCAATAAATACAAGTTCTCAAAATGTCATCCATCTGGCTTCTGTAATGTAACTGTTAATTTTTCAATATTTTTCAAGGATTGTTTACTCTTTGCATTGCCATATTCAACTGATTGTTGCAAATTAGGTCTGCATGAACAAAACTTGTGAGGAGTCTTTCAACTATATTAAGAAATATCCACTGAGGATCTCATCCGTCACTGTCCAATATATTGCATTCGCCAACATATATTGGGCAATGAAGGCTCATTTAACTGCCCAACCCTTTTGTAATGGTAAAAGCCACTGCCCAATTTATATGTAGTAATTGCCCAATACAATGATTTCTAATTCCCCAATTTAATGATCCCTACATTTGTAAGTTCACCAATAATGGGCATAATTTACACAATTAATTTAACCAACAACTGTTGGGTACAAACTTATAGTTATTTTATTGGTTAAAAATGTTACCCAACGGCTGGTTAAAGCCGTTAACCAACAGGTGTTGGTTAAAATATCACCAATAAGTCGAATTTGACATACGTGCCCAGTGTTGGTTAAGGTATTGGTTAATTTTTTAACCAACTGTTTTTAGAGTGTGGTTGTCGTAGAATTGCTTCAATTATTTAACAAGCTTTGTCAATAATTTATGAAATCTAGGAATTTGAATGTCGAGCCAAGCAAGGTTAAACCAAGGGGACTGTTTTTTTATAAATTTTTAACTCCAAAGAGTAAAAAAATGACTCTTTGGTAATGTTCAGGATGATCACTCATTAGGAGTGAAAGTGAGGAGTGAAAGTCACTCTTTGCCAAAATGTGGCTCAATGCCAAACTTTTGCTGACTATAGTAAAATGATTTCACTTAATATTAGATGAATGTGTGAGTTTTCATTCCGAGGAAGCGAACGAAATTACTCATCGAAAGAGTGACAAATGATGGCTACATATAGTATGTGTAGACCAAATAAATTGACCACAAATCGTTGTTAGTATTAACTTTCATCGCAGCTGTGGAAAACCTCTTAAGATAATTCCACGCGGTGCCAATTTGCGGACACCTCCCGCAATACCGCTTCCCAACCCACCCAACACTACCCACTTACAATAAACACTCGTTGTACAGAAGGCAGCAAGCTAAAGTTAATGAAAGAACTTTGATAGCCTATATTACTTTTGATAGTTGAAAGAAGAACATATTAAGCATTGTGGCGAAAGTTGCACCCAATTCCAATGTGCTGTTTATGAGATATTAACAAACTCATATTTTTAAGTGATTGAATGTGAGACAATGCCATGGACGTATACTCTGGGAAGGGTTGGTGTCATTTTCCCACTTTCTAGAGCCATAGGCCACACAGTACCACCGATTCTCCATTCATACGGTTAACATTATAATTAGCATGAATTTGCAACTGCAACCAATCGCGTTACTTTAAGTTTTAAAATAATTCAAAATCGATCAACTTATCGTAATTACTTTTCGATCTTCATATTTACAGTATAGGATTAAACAAATACATGTAACTAACTCTTCAATCTGTTATCGATCAAACACGTTACAATTTAAGAGAGGAAACATAATTTATGTTGTTGCATTATTGATAAGCAAAGTTGTTTGCGAAATGAAATATTCAGTGCATTCATTTATGTTAAGCGTGAAATCAAATTAAGTAACGTAGGCTAATTAAAAGACTATTCTAGAGCAAAATTTATTTTTGCTATTTGAAAGAGGAACATAATTTAAGCATTGTGGCGAATGTTGCATCCATTCCAGTGTGCTGTTTATGAGATATTGACAATTGAAGTTGTCACATTTCTGACAAAGTGAACTTGAAGCAAACAAATGGGATGTGATAGATGCTTGATAGATGTTGCTTTGACCTTGAATTGGATACATTATGCTAGTTTGCCTTAGGGGATCTGAAGTTTATGAAGTAGCAATGCATGTGATAAAGTCATTTGCTTATTATGTATATATCAACTATTAAGAGTACACATTTGCATGGAAATCCTAAAGAAAAAAACAAACATATTTATGTGCATCGATGACATCATGCCAGCTGTTTGCCTCAAGTTCACATTTGATGCTAAACGTACAAACTTCAACTGCCACGAAACGAAAGTAGATGACAATTTCACCAGAATGCTTATAAGATTGTGCTCTACTATGATATGTAAATACTTAAGTATGGGTCTGGAGTAGTCTTAAATACCAATAAAAGCAAATGATATAGATGGATTAGATTTAATCGCTATAGAATGGCTAATTAATAATGATTGTTCTATTAATTGAACCAACTCATGTCTGGGATTAAATTAACATCAAAGAGTAAGTCAATAAGTTAAATTCACTTTGAATAAAGATTTAATGACCTCAATAGAACCAGGCAAACCAATGCTTCCGTTGATATCAAACTATACTAAGTTATGCATTGAACGAATAAAGACGTATGTAGACCAATGTATAATGTACCTTCACATTATAACACTATGAACACAATCTCTTCATCATATCTCCCTCGGCTTAAACCTTTCCGGATTCGAATACATTGTGATGTGGGAAATTATATATGTTCAAAATCCTGTAAACTATCTTCTTATATAAAATCTAATGTAACAAGTTAATGTAACAATGCAGTAAATGTTCACATATAATTATGTGAAAAATGTCCCTTCAAGTCTGTATACTTCTGTACATGTCACAGTTTATTATACAACAATTCTCAGAAACATGTGTAAAAAGAAAAATACGTCTTACATATCCGTAGCCTCATAAATGCATACCTTAGGCCTGTAATCTCATCTGTATGGATTTTTCTTACTCACGTGACTAATATGCTTAGGGTTAAAGGAGCCTTCGTCCATTTTCTTCAGTATAAAATTAAAAATTGTGCCACTTGACAAAGAGCTAAACCAATTAAGGTGTTACCCCGGAGGAGGAGGGATGGGAGGAGGGGGGGGGGGGTCCTGAACTATTCATTAGTTGCTTGAATGCAATGAGATATAAATCTCAAAGATGAAGTTGTTTAAAAAATACAATCAAGTTTCTTTCCTGCATCTGAATAAGCTCGAAATACTGAAAATTGTTACGATGTTTGTCATTTATTATGTACCTAGCTTGGTGTTCTGCGTCTGATGAAAACAAAATGCCAGCTATACAAGACAACGTGTAAGATGATATTGTCAAATCAGTCCTCGGAGTATTTATTGTCGCAGGTAATTTGTTGCTGGCAATGTGTTATGACTCAGGTATAGACTAACAAGCTACGACTTCATTTCATTTTCGCTAACAGCAATGCACCGAAATGAAAGACATCAATCTTTTAGAAGAAAACAAATTACCCAAGTCTGTTCTTTAAAAACTGGATACAAGATTCAAATCTTTTTCCCCGTCTTATTTGTTGACATAAATAAATAATCTTGGAAGCAATTTGACATTTGGGAAGATGATGTGTTCAAATAGTTTATGTTGAGAGTATAACTCTCCCTGTCTTGATCCAAGCGATGCAACTGAAATTGATTCAGATATAGAGAGAACATTTTAACAAATCCTCGCCGTAAAGTAAGAAGTTAATTCACTTCATTGTTTTCTGTTTCATCTGTCAAGAAACTACCGAGTGAAATTAGGTTATGAATACGTTAATTATATGCAAAACAAGTGATATGGTGGAGTATAAACAGACAGAAGCTGAAATACACTATATCTATTTATGAACACACCTTTTGCGTAAGGCATGTGCAAGCGTTTGTATTACTTTGACAACCAACTTATAACGAAAAATCGTAAGGGCAGAATTCGTCTGCAAAAGCCTCGAATTTATAGGTAATATCTGTGCACGATAATTACCTGTATTTCTTTCATCTGTACTACACATCTATGAATTTATGGAATATTAAGAAAGTGTTATTATTCTTTATAATTAACGCAATTAATGTATGGTGATTGGGGTTTGAGAGGGGATCAAGTGTTTGGTTTTCGTGTCCAGATTCTATCTTAGGAGACATTTCGTAAAAGTAGATCAAATCGAAGTTGTTATTGGTTAAATCGTATATACTGTTGTGTTTAAAATACATCCTTGCTTCTATATGTGGATAAAAGTAAGTTTGATCTTACGTTATTGAAACAAATTCAATTAAAAAATGCATTACCTATAGGCCTCAAATTTTACAGAATCATGCACAATTGTTTTTATTCTAATGCTACTTTAATTCTTGGAGGAGGTTCTGACCGTTCAAAGTATTAAATCAGAGACATCTAGAGGTGCTAAATGAGACAAAGACATGGCTATACATGGTTATACTCTGGAGTGTTGCAGTGGAATACATGTTCGGGGTCTAGACAATATATTGATTTATTCTAGCATATTTGAGGAGGCCACGCTGATGACTTTTTTTAAAGAAAGACTAAGTCTGTTTGATATTCATTCATTTGCATGATAAATGAAGACAGGATTTAACTAGTATCACAAGTAACACATTCTTTATAAATGCTGTATGAGTCAGTTGGCGTTATTGTGTGTAGGTGGTGTATAATTATGGATATACAGTATGTAACCGGTAACGTGACACAACGGATTTGATTGAGAACAGGAATTACGATTGCCGATAGCAATGTCATTGTCAAACCGAGACACATGTGCAAGTTGTCCTTGAGGGAGGGGCGGGGGGGGGGGTTCTATATGTAGAGACTAACGTCAGTTTCCGTTGACCCAGTTTCAAACCGATCGGTAAAGAACAAGATCAACAAAAGAAGAAACCAAACATGAGAGAGAAAGAATGAAAGAAGGCTAAAGGATGATGCAAACGCCAGTGATAGTAACCTTATGTGATTCTGTCGACAAGATTTGCATATACGCTATACGCTAATATGACATAGATTCAGATTGCAATCCAACAACCTTAGGCAAAATTCGTCATTTATTTCACTAAATGAAGGTTAATGAAACAGTCATTAGTGGTCACACTCTGTTGTCGTTGCTCATTATTTTGTTTTCATTTTGAATGTTAATAGAATCCTTGTAAAAAGTACATATATAAGAGAAAAAAGTAGGCGAAGCCACTATCCGACGTTACTTTATGTGGTTTTTTTTGGAAATTCTCGACAGTCAGCGTGTTTGACGTGTGACGTTATACAGAAGAACGGAACAAGGCTGTTTTAAGTCAATGTATGAATTTTAGTTTGGTTATTATAGACGCCTTGACACTTCCAGCAATTTTAGCATGAACAAAACTTGATGTTTTCACGGTAATTCTATGATGAAAATAATTAACAAAATATAGGACCATGCATAACTTGACTCCTCTTCACAATGTGTGGTTTTTAATGAATGAAATCACGTGATAAATGACATAATTAACATACTCTCATAAACAAATATTTGGTATTTATTACACAAACAGGAATGGTTCATATTTCCTCTTCCTATATCCTGCGTTGGTGAAATAGTATCCTGATAACCGATACAGGAAGTAATTGTTCCGACTCATATAGCCGGTACTACGTGATGTGAAAAAATATGACAAAATCAGGTCAAAGACTGAAGAGCTGTCATACATGAACTGTCAAGAGATTTACTCTCAAAAACATACAAATGATAAATTATGGTTTGAAGAAGGCACCGATATCTAAACAAAAACAACATTGGGTTGAGACACATTCTTCGGTATTGAAAACGAAGAGTAGGATTAGGAGGAGAGAAATTAATGATCGGGGGTGGTGGTGGGGTGGGGGTGGGGAGGAAGAGATGAGTGAAGGGCTTTTCATCCAAACAGTTAATTGTATACGTTTACATCTTTTGAAGTTAAAAGTCTCAGTTCAATGTAAATGCGCAAATTAAGTAACAACACTGACAATAAGTAGGCTGTATATACAATGCTGAACAACAGTGCGTTGTAAATCATAACTGCGCCTGCGTCCAGTGGGCCTATAGCAACACGAACCGGTGCGGTCATTGTGTAGCCTACTACGCATACGTACTTAGTATAGTACACTACATACTAAGCTATATGGTTACGGTCGTCAACACATGTGAACAACTACCATCAAGAAGATGACTTTTGTAGTACAATGGCCTTAACATTTGATCGGACAGAAAAACATGTGAACCAGGACATGAAACACTACTTTTGGAGAATGACGTTTACTGTTCGTTGGAACGTGTATTTCTTGAATACATTTTGCTGCTGTATTCCCTATCAGTAACGGCATGCCTAGGCCTAGCAGTTAGACATTACGTAATAACTCCTTAAGATTTTTTTCTTCCATCAACAATTTTACTTCAAAAGTCACAACGTTGGGTCCAATATATAGAAACGCGCGTGTAAGGAGGTGGGCGTATAGAGGGTTGTATCGCAATCGTCTTTTAGAGGTATTTAAACCGTTTTCATATGAAGTGTTTGAAATATTGTAACACAAAAAGTATTCTCAAGGGTTCCCTGAGATATAGTAAAAGTCCTATATAGGCCTCGCTTACTGAAAAAATATATATAAGCTACATGTCGTTCAGCAAATGCCTGGAGTACTTTTACAGTTGCAAGACTTCTCCCTCTGTTTGGGCCAATCGTTTCTAATAACATTCAATGCATGAGTCGCTCAACCATTTCCCTCGGACATACTTGACTAAACCCAGTCTAATCCGTCACGTGACGTCAAACCTCTTTAACCATGAACAGATGCCTTGAATGGCTAATATCCGGGGTGTTAATCGCCCAGCTCCAGAATAGATCCAAAACTATGAAAGCAAAACCCTCCCATGAAAAGTGATTAAGTAAAACGCGGCGGTAATTAAGTTTTCGGAGTCATGCGTGGTCAGGTTGAGCAGGGTCGCATTCTGAATCAATTTGTCTCTTTCGTCTCATCTCTCTCTCTCTCTACATCTTTTAGCAACTGAATGAGAAGTAGCGAGACCAATAAAAAGTTATGAATTTCATTCTGCTCAAACTGCTTGAGATTATTTCCGCTGCTTAGCGTTTCAACTTTTATAGGTACTACTCAGTAAAAGGTTACTATATAAGATAAAAAGACTGTGCCAGTGTACTGCATGATTAAACAGCAAAGCGTATACTGTAACGCGAAAGGACGGCGTTCCAAGTGCATAGGGGAACAATTGAATTTTATTGTCATATAATTGGCCGGTAACGCGCACATGTCCATTTGATGAACGATTGAACGGTTTTCGAATGTTCCTCTAAACTCTTAAAATGTACAACTCGTATTTATTCTATGTATTAGACATCCATTATCGTCGATTTCATATTATACAGCTGTTTTCTGTTCATTAAAGATATTCTCAGGCAGTGATTCGATCGGCACGAATGAAGCTATATGGGTAAACTGGTATAGTTTGTTATACCGTACACCAGCAAACTGTGATACCCAGGGGCTGAAATCAACGACAGTATCATCATGCCAGAAATCTCTTCAATTTCTTTTATATTCATCTGATCACATCCTGCCAAAGATTTGACAGTAAATTAAACCCTAACAAAGAATTTAGTTCTAAAATGACCTTTGACATTGTCTCTTTCTTTTTGCTTTTTGTTTTGTTTTCTCGAGCAGAACATGACTCGTGTAACTCTCATTATATATTTTCTAACTGTTATCAACCAGTAACAGAGGTTCCGTACATTTCTTTCATGTAACAAGTGCGCAAAACCGTCGTTTCAAAAGCATGCCTACATACTACTATACTTTGAAATTAAACATGCATAATAATGCCATCGGAGATAAAAGTGTTCAAGCATGGACTGCAAGATTTCACGCAAAGCGCTTGGTTGAGAAAAGAATGAAAACACCTCTTCATGACCGCTCAGTCAGCGTGGTTCAATGTTACAATGTTGCTAAATGGAGGAAACGGGTTAGTTATAAGATAATAATAGCCTTGCTATTATTATTAAATTATAATTATTGTAACTGTAATATAATTAGAAAGGAATATAGTTTGATTACATCCATTTTTTCCCCTTTGATCCCCGCAGCGTTTTGCATCAATCATTTTGGCGTGCAATTTTATCAGACCTGTATCTATTATTACTTATAATAAGACAGCAACTGAGATATAACCAAGACACCCTCGTAGACTTTGTTTTCGCCTATTGAACATAAATTAACGAAGAAAAATGAAAATGATTTCAGATTCAGCTTTGATGAATATTTCGCCTCCCAGAAACTTTCTTGATATCAGTATATGAGCCTTATCAACGTGATATTTTAAACCCTAATTGAGAAATAAATACCAAACTTTTATTACTCTAATTTTCATTATTTGAAATGACACTTGACTATTCAAGCTATATGATCTACGGTAGGCTATATAGGTATGAAATGTTACAATCAGATAAGATCTAAACAATTACAAAATCAGTCATTGCAACTATTTGTCTAAACGTTCAAATATGATACTAACACTTGGACGAAATGACTAAAACAAAAGAAGTAATCATGATAGGGCTTACCGTGAACTTAAACTAGACGGGTCAGACATCACAGGTCTGAGACCCTCTTTAATCACCGAGAGTTGGCGTTTCATTTTCGCTGGATGATAATCATCTTTAGTACCTTGTTTTCTTAAACTCGTAGTCGTATTTCTTCGGAATAAATAATTTGGGCGGACCGGCGATCTTTCCATTGTTGTATATTGTAATATCCACAATTAAACAGCTCCCCATATATCACGTTAATCGTTATAAAGATATATCCAATTTCCAAACACACTCACACGCAAAGATATTACGTGCTGTTACTAAGCTCACAAATGCATACTAAATTAACACTCTTCACGTTGTATATATGGAGTGAAGTATTCCCATCGAACCGATACCGCGTGTTTAATAATTTCCTGTAGAGCTTCGCAATAGCTCTGACTATAGGATGGAATTAGACTAATAAGAACAGTCGTTTTGGAATTTTTGCACGATTTGATTTATATAGGCAGAAGAGGAGAACTATGGACATAAATGTGATATATATAGAGATCAGTGTGGTGTGCAAGGCAGATGGAGGCGGGTGGTGGGGAGGGGGGGTGGTTCAACTTCAACCGTCAGTCATGGGTGAAACGTTCAGTCGGAGGAATTTGCATCTAGTCGGGTGGGGGGGTGGGGGACGATCAAGACCATCTCCTGTGGGCCACAGGACGCCCTTCCATAAAGGTTCATACATACACTTTACTCAGTCGGGGGGGGGGGGGGATTAGAATTTGAATACAACTTTGAAATTCTTTGTACGAAACGGTAGGAAATCACTAGAATGTTTTTACTGCAAATCGCCTGCGGTTAATCGACTTCATGAAGTCTCTCGATGATTCTTGAGTGATTCAAGAAAAGGAACTGCATAGGACGAGTATAACTTAAGAGGGTTTTTAGTAGGCTACTTACGGAGCTTGACCCAATTTCTTCCTGATTTTAGAAAATGTTCATGTTTCCTTCATTAAGTATATCCTCGCTTTAACTCTTTCAAAGTCTTTTAAAGTACTCATACAGATTCATTAGACATTTTTTCTTGAGGGGGGGGGGGGGTAGGGGGAGGGGTGACGTTGCAATTAACAGATGTTCTCTGCATTCGGATGGGAAAAATAATTCTGAGGTTTAATCAAAACTGCCATCCAACAAATTTAAATACATGACATAAAACATACTTCCACGATACAATCTACTTAACTAGTTGAACAAATGGCGTTGGCCACCGGAACTTTCTGTTGGAAAATATTTCGGAGCCATATTTGTTTCTGATATAGTCTTTGTAAACAACCCCAGAGTAAACCAGATTTGTGTTGCGAGTACAACATTCCGAGTAAAAGTTACAGTTAAATATGCCCAATGTCTGGATCAATGTTAATTATTCTACGATGTTATCTATGCCTCATAATCAGGGAGCTGATATTGCTAGAAATGGCAGTTCTTAGCAAGGTCAAAGAGATATCCACATTCTAATATTTCATAACACAAACAACCACGATTAAAAGACTAGTCACCAGATGTTCTCCTGATTTATTTTTTATGACATATACATAAACTTACTTAACAACAAGTTAGTATGATTAAAAACTGCTCTTTCTGCAAGTGACCATTTTAATCAAACAGAAATCTGAACCAAGTGCGAATGGTATCACGTTTTGAAACGGTAGACGAAGTCAAAGATGTAATATTACTTTCCAGGGGAGGATTCATATAAACAACCGTGATTAGTTTCGAGTGTGTAGTTCTTTCTTTTGGCACATGTAAGTACTACTGTATAAGAGGGGACACCTGCACTATCGTTATCTATCACACATATATATATATATATATATATATATCTATATCTATATATATATATATATATATATATATGTATATATATATATATATAAATATATTATATATATATATATATGTATATATACATGTATATATAAATATATTATATATATATAAATATATTATATATATATATGAAAAACATATCTCGAAAATAATAAATATATACTTAATAAATGGCGAGAAACGACCCACTAATGCTACTTTATGTTTCAGTCCCTTAGTTTGTTTCCATCAAGCGAATGGACAGGAAATGACTGTAGGCCTATTAGATAAGTATAAATAATTATAACGTAGAAATATCCCATCTAATTGGAAGATATGTTTTAGCCCCTGGATTAGCTTTTCATCAAACATTGCGGGAGATATTGCTGAGTAAAAATCCATTTGTCGATGATCATTTTCTCTCTCTCAGAGAAACATATGAATACGTCACTGGTTTGATGAAAAGAAAGCGATTGGGAACTTAATTGAGTATGATAACCTTAAATGATGTAATGCATTTCTGATCGCGCAATGCACAATATTTATCAGATAAGATGAGATAAGTTTATATGGCGTTGAAGATATTATGTACATTAATAAGCTGTATTGACTTCTCCCTATACTGGTTGATTCCTCTGTTGCAGTTCGATTTTTTATGAAGGAATTTAAAGAGGTCGAGATCAATCGATAGAGAGAGAGAGGTGGAGAGAGGGGTAGGGGGGGGGGGACTCTAAAGAAGAGATAAAAGGGAATAAATAGATTTCTGAATTTAAATTACCCGAAAACATTAAACGATTTAGAAGACTGAAATGGTTATTTAAGTTTGCAGTCTGTGAAAGGCGCACTGACTTCACGTAGAATAACTGATGCACGGATGATGTGCATTTTTTGTTACTCCTTATGTTCATTAAAGAGGCCTCAAAGCCATCAGAAATTAATAAAAGTGATTCTATCGGTTAACTATAAATCACTTGTACAACACATCTAGGATGATCAAACTACCCAATCTATTTTTCCCCATTCATATGGTGCCCATTAGCGATGTTCATAATATTACTTGAATATGGAAGTCAATTTATCCAAATGATGCTTGTTTTTAGAAGTCCCAAGTGGGTTATGACAACATTAATGTGTGCATAAAATGTCTATACCCTGTTTCAGATTGATTGTTTTGAATTGAGAGACAAAGAATATATCGTATCTAGAACTGCATTTGCCTGCAAATACGCATGTATTAATTTAATAATAATAATCAGGTAAAGTTATTTTTACGACGCTAAAGCGACCACGAATGTGGTAGAAGCCCGCAAGGGTTTATGGATTACAACTTTCACATCGGGTGGCTTCAAATTCAACATTTTAACACAAATTTAGAAAGTCGTTTCAGATGGAAAACCGTAGATTGCTCATGGATGAAAAATCCACTCGGCCACAGCACCGGTATGTATTGTATTGCGCCTGGAGTGCTTACAGTATTAGGAATAACTTCCCGGTTGTTAATGGTGTTATTTGTTGGGCGGACAACACACCAGGGAGCATTCTCATGTAGGTACCGACAAAGTGAGGGCGCTTGTGAGCGCTGTGACAGGCTCAGAATAATTTGGGCTACGAAGCTATAGCCTCTGAAACTGCAAATGTACAGAGACTATATGAAACTTAAAGTTTCGCGTTCAGTCATGTAAGTATAGTTCTCTTGGCCAGTAATACCAAGTTGTAGCGCGCACGCGCACTACAATAACAACTCAGCGGACGGATGGCTTTGCTATAAGTAGGAGAGAAAATAAGTCCCGTGATCACCGTGGAAAACAGTACGGTATACTATAGCGATTAAATAAGCGTTTGTTTATTAACATATGCATATAGGTTATTGAAATCATTTATCTCATATTTCCTGCCTACTGTAAATGATTTGGATGGATGCTCTATAAAGAATAGTATTCCTGATTAATTCATTATATTTATCGACAATGTCGGAAATGAATTTTTACTTTCATGAATTAAGGTTTTATCATGAGTTACTCAGTTAATATGTATCGTGCCTCACAGTGACGATAAAGATTGCTCTTTCTAGAGTTATACATACGTTAGTTATTAGCCAGATGAAGCTGATGTGTTACGTTAAATATATAGGATGTGAGTTGTGCTTTAACTTCCTCATTAAACATACGGTGCTGATAGAGTAACCCATTATGGTACCTGAAAATGAACGTCAATCTTTCAAACTTTATAGCTTTGATTTTCCGTGAAACATATAGAGATATTACAGTGTGGCTTTAATATAATTTTTTTTTAAATAACACACAAGTTCAGGAAGTCTAAAGGTTCGACAGTCCGTCTTGTGATTTTGGTTGTTTTTCTTCGCGTAAACAACATCATAGAGAATTGTAAAAAGAATGGGGGGTGGGGTGGGGGAGACGTTGAAGACTCAAGGGTCAGATTACGATGCCTCAAGGTCAAACCTGTATTTTGAACTGCGTTTTACAGTACGGTTGGATCATGCTGGCAAAGCTATCAAATAGTAATTGGATGCCAATCACTGTTTCAAATATAAAATAGTATACACATGCAATTATAGCAGTGGCTGTCACTCATGCAACAAATTATGAATCCTTCATTTTATTTCAAAAGTCCTCATTAAGTTAATGTTACATACTTTTTTATCCTTTAAAATATATTATCCTGTCGCGAATTTGATTATTTGTATAGTGCGATTTTCGTAGATACAGAGTGTGTAGCAGGTAAGGCTAGAGTATGCGACCACCAAATATATATATATATCTTAACAAAAAAATTCAATCTAAGAATATGCTAAGGGAAAGATAGTTCAAGACACTGATTTAGCATTGAAATCAGATAAATAGCAAACCCATCCCTCAGTATTCACCTATAAACATGTATGAAAAGTTCCCTCAAAACTAGCAATGCCAATTATGTTCCGTCGAGAGTCAATACAGGCCCAGGAGACTGGGCCGTCTTTCAAGGGCTTCACTGTTTAAAGTTTATTGTGAAAATGAGGATACATTTACTTTCATCTCATATTTTCCTGGGCCGCCTAGTTGACCCTGGGGCCAGAGGGTTCTCCCTCCCCACATCATATGTGTCTTAGCATGATGCATGTACGGTGATCCTAATACTTTTTGGTCCTGACTGATTTGTGCCGTTGCTTTAACATTAGACTACTATCATTGCCCGCCTGTAAAGACCTGCTTCACCGTACGCTACGCGGGCTACAACTTTCACTGAACTGAATGCAGATTTTGTTTTTCGAAAGCCCCAAAAAATTGAATAAAAAATATGTCGGATGACCAGTTTACGTGACGACAGCTCTCTTTGATTCGACAAGAGGACGCAGAAAATATTGGAGGCGCTATGCAATAATTACAAGAAGATCATATATCATTAAACATGCATTCTAAGATTACACACAAGTTTTTAACTATATTCTGTTTCAGTATTTTGACTAATTGGAACTCCATATATGGAAATGGAAGTAAAAAATGATAAGAATATGAACGTACAATATGTTTGCTTGTAATGCGAGCTTACATAACTCAACAACAATAACCAAATGTAAAAAAAGGTACAATGTTTTTTAGATAGGCTGCTATCTTTCTATACATTTCCATATCATGGACTTGGAACATAATTATTCGATCGTATTTATTATGTACGTCTTTTTGTACCAGAGACACCCAAGTACCAAAAGATGGAAATCATGCAGTTTCATTTTGACCAGGCTAAAGCCAGAAAAACACTTTTTTTTTTGTTCCCTCTTATCTTGGGCTTTTAATTTAATTTTCGTTCTTTTATCCCTTCCATTTGCTTCGTGTCAATCTAACAAATTACATTACGTTTACACCTCTTTTCCCATCAAATTATATTTATTAAAAAGCTCATGCAGTTTTTTACAGATTGAAAATGGAGGTCAGCCACTGATCAAATTTCCCTTTTAAGAAAAAAAGAAGATTTTATATAAAAAGAAAAAAGCGGGAAAAAGGTTTTAGGCTGCGCTGTCAACAATCTATAATTCATATTTTCATATTTCAACGTAATAATAGAACAAGCTTAGTGTCCCTTCAATATTAAATGTATGTTGAATCTAGTGATAGGTAGAAGCTTTGGCCAGTCTGTGTCAGAAGTAAAAAAAAAACGAAAAAAAAAACTGAAGTAAAACGACAACATGACGGTTGCCGATTGCATGTATAATATTTGATGCCAGTGTTGTATAGCACTAAATGCCATGCGTCATTGTAAAATATCTAAATATGTACGATCTCATTTTGAAGTATCTACACAAGCTTTAGGCTATGTTTCTTCCTCCGATACACGTCTGGTGGCTGGTTGTCAATTATACTTATATTTTAAGGTACCATTTTCTCAGTTCTAGTCAACTACTTATGATTTATGCCTTTTCATTTAACTGTTTAGAAATGATTTGTATTGGTCTGATTCCCTTGTCTCCAGGGGGGGGGGGAGGATATGAACTAAAACAGACAACGAATATGGAACATTTGTTTATAAATACTTCATGCGACTGTCATGTGCCAATACACCACACACTGGAACTATACAAAAGCATTTTTTATCTATAGGCTACATAACTTAATTAGTTAAGTTAGACACAAGAAAGAGAAGATTGTATGGCTTCCCTGTGTGTGTAGTTTATAGGCTGGGTTTGTATATATATATATATATATATATAGATATATATATATATATATATATATATATATATATATATATATATATATATATAATTGAAATTGTAGTAAGTTGGAAAATCCAGAACAGCGAAAACTTCCAGCCTCCACCGGGATTCAAACCTATATATATATATATATATATATATATATATATATATATATGTATGCATATAGGCTAATTGTTTCATAACAGGGTGTTAGTTTGAAAATGAGGTAACATAATTGGGTCAACAAGGTGACAATGATTTCGTCAAAATACCGGGGCTTATGTTTAACAACTCCCTGGTTTAACAACTCCCTGGTTTAACACATGATGGTTACAGTGTATCCAGAAACAGAACTTCATAATATTTCGATAAACGAACGTTAATTGAATTGTAAAAGCAATTACTATATAAAGCTTTATAATTTATCAGACGAAGTTTTGATGATAAAAACAGTTATTGCTTAAGTCCTTTTCGGTCAATTTGCAAATTTTAAGCAGTTGGCGGCACTTACATGGAGCTCATTACTAAAATTGAAAAAACGGTGTATTCAGCCCTCCATAACAGCGCCCTTTGACCTTTCTCATCTAGTCTATGCAGTGGTGCAATAAGCGGTTTACTGATTTAACCCATTAACTTGTTGAAAATATCACTTCCGGTCTGGCTATATACCTTGACCCTTTTCTTTTAGCTTATAACAGCGTAATATATAGATTGCTAATAGACATACGTTGATAACAATAGCATTTTCGCAAAGACATGCACTTGACTCTTTCATGTAGACTAACACAGTGTTAGGATAAACTGTTAATTAACCCATACAGTTGATGACAAGTGCATATCCGCCAAGATTATGGACTTAGTAATAGGATGTATGGTGTGCAGGGGCGGATTAGCCATATGGGCAATACCCACTGCAGTAGGCTGGCCGGTTGGGTAGAAAATGGGCTGGAGCCAAGTAAAAAAGTTACAGCCCATTCAGTGAATAATGGGCCGCCCAAGGTTAAGGATAGACGGGCCGGTTTTAAGACCCAGTCCGCTCCGGATGATGTATCGACACAATGGAAGTGTTCTAGATACAAACCAAGTAGGCATATTGCTATTTATTTTGTAAATAATAAGGATTATTACGATGACTTTAAAGAAGCATTCCGTGCGTTGATGTATAGTTAAAATTTGGCAGTACCCGATCTTAAATTCTTTGAAATAAATATAATTCGTTAGCGTGTCCAGTGAATATTCACTGAAACTTCAACGGATTTTATTTTTTTATGAGTATTATTAATGTGTTTAACATTAATGTGACAAAGTATATGATGGACGAAATTTGTTAATTGTCCAACTTTTGTACCAAACAAAATTGAGCAAAGTTCCATGGTTTCAGCAATCGCCATGTTATTGAGACTATTTGGTATCTTATACTAAGTTGAATCAAACTGCCGAAAATTTACAAAAAAACAAAACATGAACAGTCCTATGTTCCTTATACCACAAACAAATGCAATAAATGAACATGGGGGCGGGGGGGGGGGGCATATTAAGTACATGACTATGTTAGTGTGGTGCAGGGTGCCCTACCTGGCTCATGCGACCATATTAGGTTGCTTAAAGTTGAAAATGGATGTTTAACGAGCATTATACGTCACCTACAAATTTAAATATTAACGATTGTTGTTCTTTTGTTCGATTAGATCCAGACTCGAAGCCACATATTATGAAAGGAATGACAATGCCGTTTTGGTCAAGTAGCCATAACCCTAACTTACAGTAGATGAGTTTATATGACCTTCTTGACAGACAGCATACCAAACCTAACCAAATATCATTAGGGTAGCAAGAAAAACAAGATAAGAATCGGTTAGATTATATCTCTGCAAGAAAACACCGAAGTGTATTATCGTATATGTCGTTGTTCTGATGATGTTATAGTAACCAACAATTATTTAACAAAGGTCACGAGGACAATTAGCCAACTACATGTTCACCTTAGAGCTGTTCTCCTTAAATTTGGAGGATTTCGTGCACAAAATGGTATGTGTGATTTATTTGGAATTAAAGGGAACATACATATTAGTTGTACAATTTGTGCTTAATTATATAACTAGGGCATTATTTGTTGCTATTCCTCATTGTGTACGACTGATAAAACTGCAGTTCTGATGAATTGATATCTATATGCTAGTAATTAAGCTAACAAACTGGTATACCACGTTGTTTATATAAGTGCCTGTGTGTGCTTGTGGTGAGGATGGGGGGGGTGGGTTGGGGGTGGGGAGCTTCGATAACTGACAGTTTATATTTTCAGGGATTTATCGAATGTATCGTTATATTCAGTTGTACATTTACTCATTTTTTTGTAATTTAATATACCTGTAGGTATTGTTTTCATGCCAATTAAGTTTTGAAGTCAATGAAGTATAGGCTTATTAACCCACACCAACCCCTTTCTACTAGCTAGTTTCAAATATGATCAAAATAACAGCGTCACGGTGTAGTTTCGAATATGAAAATCAGATAATATGTTACGATTCTGTATAAAAAAAAGGCTGGATACTCTGTCAATTGATCACAACTAAATGCGAAAATCAGCCACATTCGTCAATCGTGATTTTTCCAAGTATTTAGTTTGAATTTTGTAAAGATGCGAAATCAAGGAATCTTATACAGGTTTATTGACCAGTTTTACGGTTATACAACATTGTAGGCAGAATGGGAACCCTCTGAACTAAAGATCATTGGTAGAAGTCATATCTTATATGCATTGTCAAATCTTTAGAAACTGTAATATCTATGAAGTTGAGAAGAAAAGGAAACACACGAAGATCCTGGCACAAAAACGAAAGTATAGAACAAAGCCGATAAAACTCAGAAGTATTTAGTCTTCATAGAATATTAACTAAACATTTAATAATTGAAAGGATATAAACTGTATTTTTATCACTTTTCACAACAGATGTTATAGAACAAAAAGGTTAAAGTTTGAAACGATGTAGAGTTTCCTTGAGAAATTCAGTAGATTATCCTATATGCAGAAAAGACTAGGATAGTGGCAACTATGATGAAGGCTGTACAGATCCCTATGATGAATGTGTGGTAGGCTAAAGTATAGTTACAAATGTAATATAATGTGATGATATTAGCTACTGTCTGGTTTTGATGGATGAAAATGGATGACAATGATTGTAATATTTCTAGATTTTTAAAGCAAATCTACTGCGATTTATTGAAAAAAGATACCAAATATTTTCGTGAAAATTCATGCTGAATATTACGCAATCAGCTACATCATTATGCGGATATTAGTTTATTCAATGTTGGGGAAAATGTGCACGTAGTCACTTGAACAGATTTGAACAGACAATTCTTGATTTAAGTCATTTCGCCCTGATGCTTTGATTGGTATTATGTTTCTTTCCACGAACCAAGGAAATATTCCTCTTCAGTCAACGATGACGTCATCAGTACTTGTCTTCTACATCAATTATTAATAAATAAGTATACTGATTAGTTATTTATTAAATCTTATGGCTAACAGCGGCTTTATCACGTTTATTCACAAGACTAAATTCGAATGAAACATTTGTATATAGAAATGAAACAAAAAATTGGCATTGAGATAAGCTTAGTGCTTCCGTGGAACAGAAACAAACATGAGACGAGGCATGACATGTATATGTAGTTCCTAAAATATCATTTTGTTCTTGTGGAATCGCATTGTGCAAGTATTTAGTAGAAATATGTTTGTTTAGAATTACATATGAAATACATATCACGCACTATAAGAATATGAAAACGGTATGTATACGTGCAAAAGGAGCAAATGTTTCCGGTGCAGCAATAAAAGTGTACCCGAAAGAAGGGTCCACATTCACCAAAACACAACCATTGTTTGGATTTAGTTGTGGAAACTTTTGATACTTGGCACCACTAGAACCTCCCCCCCCCCCCACATACACACACGCGATATGATGGGTATTTGAGACGTAAGAAAATGAATGATATTATTTATGTTTGAAAATAGTTTAGCCTTAAAGAGAACATGAGACTAGTTTGGATACTGATTACACGTTAATACCAACACTGTAGATGCTATGCAGGCCGGCTTGATCGGATGCATGGGTGCCTTGGGTGGTTATTTATTATTTTGCTTGTCACCCCCGGGGACCGGACCCCGGGCAGCCGTAGTTGCCTAGTTACGCCACTCGTGCTAGGTCAAAACGTTTCGTTAAACTTGACATTATAATGGAATTCTAGAGAAATCTCGTGTTATTAATACATACGATTACTGTTTATTATCATTTGGATTCAAATGGGTGGCAACGACGTCCTTAGTTTTCTTGAACAATATATACAAGTTGAGTCATTCGCTTTCATAGAGCAATGATTGTATATACAACCAGCACCGTTTCCTTTGTGTGTGTAACGTCTCTCCTACGTTTCCTGTTTTTATAATTATTACTGGATTGTCCTTATTCGAAGTGAGGCGACGCAGCGTCGGACACATGCGAGTCATTGTATCATATATATATATATATAAATACTAACTTGACAAAAGAACAGAAAAGTGGATTTGGTTGATAATTTCCCTTGACATTGAATAGCATTTACACCTAAGTGTGATTGTTACGACTAAAATAGATTGAAAACAGTTATTTTTATCTTATGCTATAGTATAGCAATTTGAAGGCCTAAACTACATGGTCACGTTTTCTTTCTGTGTTGTAATGACGAAACATATCGTGGTCCAAACACATCCTAATATTACGATTAAGCATACACTGGCACTTAAATCTATTTCGAGACCAACATTACTCGATCAAAACAAGTAGCCGGTAAAACTATTCCGGGCTTTTGATAGAAAAAGTTCAGTTTTTTGCTTTATCTTGTACCCTTAGTGCTTCTATAGCAGTATATTCTTTGTACCGAAGAGCAAAATAAAAATAAATTCTTACCTTTTACTGACAGCATAAACCTGTCTTCT